>NW_027107952.1:264878-311121 GCF_000696795.3 Halyomorpha halys | reverse complement strand
TATTATATAATATATTTTTAAACTTATTTATTTATTGATAAATATTACAATCTGCCACAGACATGGACAATGAGTAATAGTGATTAATGAACACATTTATACCAACAAATTTAAAAATAAAATAAAGTATGTAAGTAAATAAAAAAAATATAATCTCTGTATGTATTTAAAGTATATGAATAAAAAGGAAAATAAATGAATAAAATTGACATAAGCAAACGAGGATATAGTAAAATAAATTATGTATAATATTTACACTCTCGACATGAGGATCTCCTAGCCCACTCTATCCGACACGCATTAGAGCTCTTCCTACGCATCCCTCTTACCGCCTCACTGGTAATCAGCCAGTGGATTCTGAATAAGTGCGATAAATATGTAATATATATTAATACGATAATAATATTATAATTATATAATATTGCAATGTTTATCAGTTAAGTATCAACGAAAGTCAAATGTCAAAAAAGAGAAGAAGGAATAAGATGTAACACGTGTGAACTGCTGTAATATACTATCTTTATTGGGTTCGGTACATCTCTTTATATACATGCGATCAGCTGATCTCCTCAGTCAGCTGACATCGAAGTAACAGCTGACTCAGGCTGTAACTTATAATTAAAATTTTATTATTATATATTATTCCTTAACCGAGTTCCTAAGAGAGCGGGGTGGCTCAGTGGTAAAGCACTATGCTACTAACTGAAAGGACCCGGATTCGAATCCAGCTGTTACTGTCCAATATCTGGTTTCGGGTGCCCTCCAGGATACACCTAACCTCTATAAAATGGTTACCCCATTGAGAAAAACCTGGTGTTTGAGTGTGTTCATGAAGAAATTTCTTTCTTGCACAACCGATATTGAAGAAACAGCACTACCTTACAAAGCACTGAATCCCTAACCCTTTATGGATTGCAGAAGGTTTATCCTTATGAAATGAGATATTAAAATTAGTTTTAGAGTTTTAATTCAATATTACGAGATTTTCTTAAGTTTATTTTATCATTGTTGAGTCACAATTCAAGTCATGAAAATGTGTGCAAAAGTCGGAAAGTAAAATTTTAATCAGTAGATTTTTCGCCCATGTTTAACTTGAAACCAGGTTTAACTAACAAGTGTAGGGCTACACACATGAGATTGCCGATTTCAATGAAATATTTTTTGTTCATACTAGGTCGAAAAATATTAGTAAGGCAAGAATTTTTTTTTGTTTTTGTATATATAGAATAAGGGCAAAAGATTGTTTGTTGTATTAAATGAGTTTTAGTGTACAAAATATCATAAAAACCAAAAGTCTGATGAAGGATTGCAAAGTGGGGCGGAAAGTTTGGCTAATAATGAATAGTTTATTAAATATTTGAATTATCTTGACCTACACTGTACATCAGATTTTTCTCGGCTCCTCGAGCGCATTACCACCAAAAATATGTTCGTTAAAATCGATGATCCCACGTGCGTAGGATCCCTGTGTAATGGCTAACCAAATAACACTCAGAATTGTTTTATATATATTTTTGGAAACAGACATGCTGTAAAAAATTGGAACCTGAAAATGCATGTTATTTTTTAAATAACCCATGAAGTGGGATATTTACGTTCTGCTCAAAAACATTATTTTTTAGGATCATTTAATATTAAAATCACGAAATAATTTAAGATATATAGAGTTTAAACTATTTCGTGATTTAGCAGTTAATCTGGGTCGGATATTAAGTTTAAAATATTATAACGATAACGATTATAGCAAAAAATGGCAGACAAATATTAACCGAAGCAATCTAAATAAAATTACAGAGAAGGAATGAGAGGTGGAGTTCGCGTGCCGCATGTTAAAATATGACTGAATCAACAGAGATAAGACCCAAACAAATATACATCTAAGTGAATAGAACAGTTGGTCTTTTATAAGAGAATTGGTTTTCGGCGATAGCATCCTGAATGGATAGTCTAAGAAGACGTCTCTCTCCGAGCACGCGAGTCTTACAGTCGATACAGTCAACTCCTGTGGGCAGATTCTTTAAGGCTTCACTCCTGGAATCCTTTAGGGAACGGTTCGAACGGTCCTACTAGCAAAAATCATCACACAACTTTCACTTACCACAGTAGGAATATTTATTTATTGATATTTACTATATGTGATTACTGCATTAAATATAAACAATAAGTAAGTGTGATGTGAGTTATATTGAAATGGAATGATACAGACATGTGTAGAACCTACCGATTGGTAGACCTGCAATAACATTTCTTGAGAAGATCTCGGGGCCATCTTATTTTCAGAAGCCTAGAAGGATTATCTGGTAATAAATGAGAAGCCAGGTTGGAAATAAGTGGGTTTGAGTGGTTGGAAAGTTTATCATGGAAGGACTGGTATCTGATTCTCGCTAAATCTACAACATATGGATCATTGAGGTCATGATGGATGACTTGATTTGTGCCGAAGTAAGGAGTATTAAGGATTTTTATTGTAGAGACTTGATACGAAAGGAATTCGATGGTTTAGTAGAGTCCAAAAGCTCCAATAAGTCCAGATTGGCTTTATTACAGTCATGTTGATCAGTCTTTTGTAATTAATTGCAAGTTTCGACCGTTTGTATAAGTGCTGTAATAGTCGAAATCGACGAGTAGTTTTCTTTCTTTTCGATGTCTTGTGAGGATTCCCAGTCAGTCTTTTATCCAAATGTAGTCGTAGGCATTGAAATTAATCTTCCCTCGTATCAGAACAGCTTTTTTTAAATTATTCCCTTAAGAAACACTGCCCTATACCAATTTTCCAAATGAGACTTCCAGATAACTGACAAATTTCAGTAGTTCAATTGTTTTCGAAAAAGAAATTTTTTTTCTTGAAGAAGTTTGTCGGGGGGTGCGGTCAGCAAAGAACAACATAAATAAACAATACCATATTTATTTATTTTATGCCTTTGGCAAATAAATAAATATGGTTTTGTTTATTTATGTCGTTCTTTGCTGACCGCACCCCCCGACAAACTTCTTCAAGCATTAATCTACGGTCAACTATCGACACCTCATTAAGAAATTTTTTTGATGATATTTCTCGTTTCATAAATTTTCATATTTTTCTTACGCAAATGTATGGCAGAAATGTAAAATTTAAGTAAAATTAACATTGTGCTGTTAACCGTTCATTCAATGCAAAATTCGTATTGGGCTTTTGATCGAGTCCTGGCGCCCAGGGTAGCTTCACAAACTCCGTAAATTTCTACCTCTTATATACTTTCTCATCGTCCGTTCCTTTCTCACTGATGGATTATTCCAAGTAGTTCCCATCCATCCCTGTTCTCTTAGTCCGTAGTAATTTTAAAATATATATTAGTAATAATAATAGTAATTTTTGACTATATGAAGTAAACCAATGCCACTCACATAGGGAAAAAAATAAATGTAATAATTAAATAAGTACTATATTTTGGATATTTATCCAGTATATAAAAACGAAATTGATCCACGTAATCTGCTATGGTTGCGCAGTTAGAACATAAATTATGAGCCCAAGCCAAGTCTCGATGTTCCAGTTTGAAATGTTCTAAATAAAATAATTATGAGAGATAGTTGACTGTCGATGACGTACGAGGAGAAGATGGTTGGGGGTGCGGTCAAAATGAAACACAAATAAGTTAGTGTAGCCTATTTAATTGTGCCAACGTTTCGGCATTATTCAGGTCTAAGAATAGAACAAGATAACAACCACAATAAGTATAGAAAATAAAAAATAATATATAAACAGAATGACATAAAATGAATAATTTTACAGAATATAATTAATAAAATGAAGTGATGAGATAAGTGGGAAATAAAATGTATACATAGGTAATTGAAAAAGTGGGTAAAATAACATAATTAAGGAAATAAAATAAAAATGAAATTATATAATGCAAAGAAGTGTGAACGTATTAGTTATTTAAATTCTATCCATTATAGTCTCAAAACCTTTTATTTCTCTTATAAGTCCGACGTTTCGGCCAATCAGGCCATCTTCAGGGACAATCTACTTAAAACAACTTTGAAATTATATCATTTAAAAAACTCTAAACTCCAAGCAGGCTATTCTGCCCAGGTCAAAAACATCAATTCCTAATTAGTCAATATTCACTTAAAACAAAATCAAAATCATTTATCATCAGACACTATTCCTTAAAACTTTTATCAATTAATAATAAGAAATTAATTTATAGATTATAGATTGTCCCTGAAGATGGCCGGATTGGCCGAAACGTCGGACTTACAAGAGAAATAAAAGGTTTTGAGACTATAATGGATAGAATTTAAATTATTTATTTAAAAAACATTTACCAGTCTCAAGAAAATATTTAGATTATAAATAAATATTAGTTATTAATAATTTGAAAATTGAAATATGGAAAGAAAAAGAAAATTGAGAAAGAGAAAATATATGTAACCATAATAATTGATAAAGATGCAAAATATAAATAAAGTTTAACAAAAGAAATGAATAGAAGAAAAAATAAATAAATAAATTTTGAAAACAACAGTAATAGTACAGTGAACATAACTAATAACGTGGGTAAGGAAAATGGACAAAAGTGGAGAAAAGAAGGGGTGGTAATTTGGTAGTTTCTCCATCTATCTTGTTTTGTTCTTAGAAACTCTAGCCGAAACGTTGGCACAATTAAATAGGTTACACCAACTTATTTGTTTCATTTTTACCGCGCCCACATCTTCTCCTCCTACGTTATAAATAACAATTGTTATTTTCAAAGGATTCTACAATCCTGTAGACTGTGGTTTCAGCAAAGCAGAACATGTGATGAATTTTATTTCAGTAGTTTCTGATATCCTACTGTACTACTACTATGTTTCGACCTTTTGTCAATCCTGGGTATTATTAAGGTGTTTCGTCATCTGCCCCTCTACCTGGTCAGGGTATCCTTCTGCGAAGCTTTTAGCGTCCCCGGATATGAAAACAACTGTGTTAAGTTTGACACATTACCAAGGCCCTGAGAAAATTTGATTGGCTAACCTTTTAGTGTCAAAACACAATATGACAGGTTGTGACGAGGAACCAGTATCAAATTAACCAGGTGCAGGCCCTTCCTGGACATGTCAAACTTTTTTACACATTCTCGGCCCTAAGGAGGGGGACACCCAATCAGAGAGGAGATTTAAAAAAAAGGTAACGCCCCAAATGGGAAGTGGGAGAAAAATACAGAGGAAATCTAGAAGAGCCAGACGGACACACTCAACAGGAAGGCTTAGACGGGTGAGGACCACAGTCAGGAGGCAGGCTTAGAAGATGCGCTTTGACCAGACGAAGTCATGAGAAGGGCCATATGACTTGGACCTCCCTTATGAAACAGAAGACACATACGGCACTACATCCCGCGGCATCAGCAGCTATAAGTATAAATTAACTAATAAGTAATCATGTTATAATCTATATTTTATGGCAACCTTTATCTGAATCATTCGATTCATTATAACAAATTGTAAATAAATAGTTAGTTTCTTTATGTAGTTTATATACTTTTATATAACCCAATATACCACCTTTTATTATACTGTATAATTAATTGTAACAACATTTTATAAATATAAAGGTATTTAATTGGTAAACTGGTAAACACACAAACAGTCTTTGGAAAGGAATCCAATTATAATAATAGTTTTTTAGGACTCAATTTATATTGGATAATTGCCTTCAGCGATTATCCTGGCATCCCAAGTAAATCTGCCACTAGTACATAGCACTACATATAATGGGGCTTAGAAAAAAAAAAAAGTACTCCATAAGATTTCTGTATATTAAACAACAGAAATATGAAAAGTGGTGACTTAATCCTGAGGTACACTAAAGGGCTTTTAACTCAATATGAGTAATCCTGAAGTAGCCCTAGGGGACCTATATGCCTAAGCCTATGTATTATTCAGGGGCAACTATGCAAATTATCTCTGTTTAGACTGTGCTCCCTTCTCTCGAGACTAATATAGTCACCTGAAGGTAAGTCCCCTCTACTTAATTATTTCTTCGACTAATTACCGCTAAGGAATGACAATTTGTATGTGCCATATTATTGGAAAATTACCTAAACAAAGCTTTAAGGCTCTCAAGTACCAGTAAATTGGCAACCAGTCAAAGCTAGGATCAGTAAGTTTTTCCACTTAGGGTTTCCCTTTGGCAGAATTCCATTTTTTGAGATGGATGTATTAATTCGATTGTTTTAAATTATTCATAGATTTTTTTGTCACATTAATAATCAGATATGACTGGGATACTGCTATGTATCGGTCTTTTGACAATCCTGGGTATTATTAAGGTGTTTCGTCATCTGCCCCTATACCTGGTCAGGGTATCCTTCTGCGAAGCTATTAGGGCGTCCCCGGATATGAAAACATCTGTGTTAAGTTTGTCACATTACCAGAGTCCCCTGAGAAAATTAGATTGGCTAACCTTTAAGTGTTAGGAATCAAATTAAGTAGCTGCAGGACCTTCCTGGACATACTTCAAACTTTTTCACCCATTATCGGCCCTGAGGAGGAGGACGCCTACCTTGGGAGCCTTCGGTTACCGATGGCCAATAAGAAATTGAGATCCAAAAATAAGGTAACGCCCCAAAAGGGAGGTGGGAGAAAAGGACAGGAAACCTAGAGCAGACGGAGACACTCAACAGGAAGGCTTAGACGAGTGAGGACCACAGTCAGGAGTTAGGCATAAAAGATGGACTTCGACCAGACGAAGTCGTGAGAAGGGCCACGTGACCTGGTCATCCTTTATGAACGAAACCTTCAGCACTACATCTACCTACAGCTATAAGTATAAAAATAACCAATAAATTATAATGTAATAATCTATATTTTATGGCAACCTTTATCTGAATCATTTGAATCATCTTAATCATAATAACAAATTGTAAATAAATACTTAGTTTCTTTATATAGTTTATATACTATTATATAACCTCATATACCACACTGTAGTATAATATATAATTAATGGTAACAACATTTTATAAATATAAAGGTATTTAATTGGTAAACTGGTATACATACAAATAGCCTTTGGAAAAGAATCCAATCATAATAATAGTTTTTAGGACTAAATATATAATTAATTAATTAAATTATTTTGGATAATTTCCTTCAGCGATTATCCTGGCATCCCGATTAAATCTCTATAGATACATAGCGATACCTCATGACGCAGAAAAAGTCAGCAATATGATATCGGATCAATATCTAAAAAAAAATTAATAAACTCTTCTAGAGACTTCTTGTTTCAACTATCCTTTTGAAGGATACCTGCATATTTGTGCAGATCTCTGGAATTCATTCTCATGTTATTAAATTAAACTCAAAATGAATTCTTAATTCAGTGTTTCATCTTCAGAGTAAATTACTTGAGATGTATAATTGAAATTTAAAATTCCTAATTTTTATGTTGATTTGAGCAAAGAAAAGAGAGATAAGGATACAGCATTTCCAAAGTATATTTCGGAAGTGAAATTTTGTCAAAATTGGTTGAATGTTGAGATGTTACGACCGTCATTTCAATTCCGAAAATTGAAGCAGACTTTTTATTTCTTAAATTCTGAATATGAAAATTGTTTTAAGAAAAAAGGAATCAGATAGGATATAAGTTCACAGGGAATAAATGACGATGGAACTTCAGGAATCACAACTTGTAATGAGATTCTGCACATTTGATTAAAGTTAATTAATTACTAACAAGAGATTTCTTAAAACAGGGACACAAATATCATCAGGAACGCATATCCATAACTGTACTCAAACAATTCCTAAAATTCCGTAATTCCATTCCTCAGAACACTCGTCAGCTTTTAGTATCCTTTCTCGTCTTCCCCCACTTCGACTACGGATCCTTGGTCTATGGAGGGCTATCTGCAGGACTAGAATTGAGACTCATGAATTGCTTCGTAAGATTTATCTTTGGGTCCCCAAGCGGATGTCGAACCAAATATTTATCCTGAAAGCGATACAAAGAGAAAATGTGGAAAGTCGTTCTGGTACGAACTCAAACATATCCTGAAAATCGTATGTATATATAATACGGCAGGACCGGTCCTTTTCCCAGCCCTAAAGAGCGATGGAAATTTCATGGAGAAGTGAAGAATCTCAATTTCAATTCTTACTGAAACTTCACTAAAGTTATATGAAAATTAGAGGTTTCAAAACACTGATAGAGATAAGTTGGCGGATCGATGCTATTCAAATCGGTTTTAAAGACTTCAACTAGATTTTAAATATTGCGCCTTGGAATAGGTCCAACTGTATATCAAATTTGCCAAACGCGACTTACCGTAAACAAATTTTAACTGAATGCCGAACACACGGCAGAATTTCCAGAATACCCCCATTTAATTTTTCAGGATAGTAAAAAAACTTTGGATAAACTTTTTGAATATCTCAATCACTCAAAACTTTACCATAAAATTTAATTAAATTTTACAAGTTTCCAATTTTCAAAAGTTATTAAATATTTCAATTCGGAAATTAAGGCAATAATAACCCAAGTACGTTGGAAATAATTAAGTATTTCAATGTGGACATCGAAACACAAGTAAGTTATAAATAAATTACGTGGTAAATTGCTCTATGAATTTTAAAGACCAAAAATGAACCGTTATTGAGATAGCACTGGAATCAAACCTGATTTTGAGGTTAGCTTGGTTGCCATGGGGTACTTATCACATGTTGCTTAGTTTTCTCTTATGCCTAACCTCAAAGAAGTGCGAAATGTGAATAAGTACTACTCAAAGGAAAAGTCTTTTAGACAGACCCTGGTCATTTGTGTATTCGTGACTTGAAAACATTTTTTTATTTTGTATTAAATTATCTCATAGAAACAAATATACTAAACCTTTGAATTCCTCTCGTATCCAATCTTAACCATACAAAATCCTTCGTAAAATCCTCAATCCTCCTTATTTTGTTACTAATAAAACAATCCATAAAGACCTAAATGTTCCTTATGTAACCGATCTAGCCCGAACCCGATATTATTCCTTCCATAATAAACTCCCTAACCACCCAAACCCACTAGTTTCTAACCTTGCTTCCTCTTCCATTCCTGGCAATCCTCCGAGGCGCCTGAAAAGAAGATGACCTTACATTGTAAACTGTTTTTAGAGTTCTACTACTTGGTAGTTTCTCTACATGCTGTATCACATCATTATGATCAAATTCACTTGTTGTATTTTTTATACAGTTGTAAATATTAATTAATAAAAAAAAAAAAAAGAAACAAATATAATGTATCAGTTGGTCTGTATGTAGATTGATATTCAGCTTGTATTAATCACAAAGATAATTTTTTTTATTTGAAAATTAATTTAAAGACTTTACTTTTGATTAATATTATCATAACCACTACTTCAATACTCAGTTATTGGCTAATTGGTATTATCTATTTGCATTCATGATAATACTGTATACAGATTTATCTTTCATAACAATTCAATCATTGCGTTATTTAAAAAAAAAAATGTAATATCATTACTTGTAACACTTATTTATTGGTTAAATTTATGCTTAGGTTTAAATTCAAATGCTCTAAAATATAGATTTCACTGATTTTTTTTTCATGAAAATGAAAAAATCAATTTTTATTCTGGGACACTTGATCCCTTAAGAATAACAATTATGAACAGAGTTAAAAAGCTTATGTCTGGCTACATTAAATTACACAAAAAGTTCACGGAGGTTTGGTATTCTAGGAGATGGGTATGTAGTTTATGTTTGAATGAGGTTAAGGAAGAAGCATTAAGGATGGATACAGGTAAGAAATTCTAAAATGAAGTATCTCGAAAGCAAAAGATTTTTCATAGGATGTAGTTGTGTAAGTAGGGATATAGATATTGGAAGGTTGGCATCTTGTGTTTAAAAGGTGAATCGATAAACGTAGGGTTAGAAGGTCAATGCTGTAGGAAGGTTTTTTGGTTATTAGGGTTTGATATATAAATGTGCCAAAGAGGTATTGTCTCCGGATACTGGGATAGATTTAGCTTTGCTCGGAATAGTGATGTGAGATATGAGAACGCCTAGAAATACCCAAAATGAATATTTTTAATCTCTTTTTATCTCCCATTTCAAATTTAGATTATTCTTTTTTATCTATTTTTTTAAATTATTTATTTAATGTAATTTTCAACTGTACAAAATAATACAATAGGTAAATATGTTGTATGTTTCATATACACTTGAAAATCTTGGGAAGGAACCACCGATTGGTGGTACTTCAAACATTAATTTAAATTAGAAGGTCCCGTGGCCATCTTCTTATCAGACGTCTCGGAGGATTATCAGGAATTGTTAAGGATGAAAGATTATGAATTAATGTGTTAGGTTGGTTAAGGAGTTTGGAATGAAAAGACGCATATCTGTTTTGGGCCAAATCTGCAACGAATGGGATGTTAAGATCTTTGTGAATGAGTTTATTTGTGACGTAAGAAGGAGCATCAAGGATTTTACGTAGGATTTTGGATTGTAACTATTGGATGCAGGAAGAATTTTATGGTTTGGTAGAGCCTTTTAAATCTAATTTGAATTTTTGTTTGAGACTGATTTGTGTTTATTAATTATAATAAAAAATATCTATTTTTTCTCATAATTTTTATTTTCTCATTACTACAATCCAACGTTTCGGCCATTCCGGCCATTCTCAAGGATTTCTGACAATTGATAAACAATTTAAATTACACCAATAACATTTAAAATTGCTAATAAAACATTCTGTACTGTAAATTATCCTATCTTAGTTTAAATATCACAATATTGTTAAAAGTATCTGGCTATTCTTCCTTTGTCAAATTGTATGTTAAAGATGTCTATCAACCAGAGTTGGGCAAAAAGTATTAGATTGTCAAGAGACGAATACATTTTTATTCGAAGTTTGTATTCGATATACGAGAGACGAATACATTTTTATTCGAATAAAAATACGACTAAACAATCCGAATTCTTTTGTATTCGATATATATTTGTTCGATTCGATATATAAATATATTTGTATATATTTGAAATATTATTTCAATCGAATAAAATATTAGTCGACTACAATATTCTTCGAATAACAATTAGATTAATTTTTTTAATGTCGCTTATATTTTACAACTTTTGATTTCTTATGTATGAGGGTCCCATTACAAATATTCAGACGAGTAGAAAAATGCTATCTATTTTAAGATCGCGTTTCGAATAATTTTAACTTTTCTGATTTCTAATATGTTAGGATCATCTCATATGTTTCTTAAGACGCAGCAAACGAAAATAATCGATACGCAAGATTTATTATAACTTTTCCGATCTCAAACATATTAGTGTCCTTTTGAATTTTCCAAGATTCAAAAAACATAAATAATATATATAAAGAGACCCTAATATAAGAATAAACCCATAGAAAATATAATATAAATCGTTGCGCGATTTTAAAGTTAATAGCATTACCATTTTCTGCATCTTTTAAAACATACAAAGGGACCTTTGTGCGATGTAATCTGAAAAGGTAAAATAAATCGATAAGAGGTCTTAAAATCGCATTTTCATATTCTGCATTCCCAAAACATATAAATGGACTCATATATAGCAATTAGCCTGCAATTTTGAAATTTTAAAAAAGCAGTGACATAAATATTGAATGTTGCATCCTTGAGAATGGCCTGAGGGCCGAAACATTAGAGAATTTTAAAGAATAAAAGTTGAGGGGGAAAAAAACAGGATCAAAATTGTGTAAATTGGTAATAAAGTAATTTTTATTCAATAGTTATCTTTGTGAATGGTCGGAATGGCCGAAACGTAGGAGTAGAGTAAGAAAAACGTAAACATGAAGAGCCTCAATGAATATTTTTTATTATAATCAGTCTTAAATTTAGTAAACGTTAATTTGTCGTTTCCTTTTCTTTTATTTTCTTCCAAAAAACTTTTTCTAAAAATTTTAATTTGTTTATTTTATTTTATTATAGCCTTATTCTGAAGTGCTTAAATTACCAGCATCTGTTGAAACATGGTCGGAAATCTATGTTTGTTTTTTATGACGTCGCTTACCCCATCACAAATATAGATCATAAAACTATTGATAAAACTCTCTCCGTCCTTTTTATTATATCTATTATTAACAACTGCAATATTCCCTCTTAACACTCACAATAACAAACATTATTGTTTTTTTTTTTATAATAAAATACAAGGAGTGCCATGTCACTCCACATCATTGTTGGCACTTCAAAATATTTCTTTGAATATTCTTGTGCATATTTCGCTATATATAATGGTTTTTTTATCATCTATTATAGCTTGAATATTCTATTAAATTTATTTTATATGCTTCGCTATTGTATATACATTAATTATGTATATGCATTAATTGACACTATTGAAACTTTGATATCAATTAATACATAGATGAAATGATAATACTGTAACTATAGTGACATAAAATGGCAACAGCTAACATTGATGTATATTCGTTAATAGTTGCTTAATTTAGTTGATTTTTTCTTATTGGCATATACATAATATATTAATAGTTTTTATGTAATAATAATGTATGTGCTTTAAAATTAGAGCTATATTGAAACAATTCAGGCTGACTGACCTAACAATGTGTGGTAAATGATTTTTAGGAGTGAAACAAAGTTCGCTTTTACCATCCTGAAAAATCCATGAATACAAATTTAAAAAATAAATCGGAAAATTGAATTGAATAAACTTCCAACTCATTACTAATCTACATGACTAATAAGGCCAATCTGGATATATGGGAGTTGAGCTATGGGGTTCCACTAAACCTTCGAATTCTTCTCGTATCCAATCCTTACTATCCAAAATCCTTCGTAAAACCCTCAATGCTGCTTACTTTGTCAACAATAACAAATAAAATCATACATAAAGACCTTAATGTTCCCTATGTAACCGATCTAGCCCGAACCAGAAATCACTCCTTCCATTATAAACTCCCTAACCACACAAAACCCGTAGTTTCTCACCTTGTATCCTCTTCCATTCCTGACAATCCTCCGAGGCGCCTGAAAAGAAGATGGCCACGAGACCTGCTAATGTAAAATTTCATTACCGTGCTACCAATGGGTAGTTTCACTACATGCCTGTATCACTCCACTTTAACTAAGATCAAATTTACTGAATGTATTATATAATATACAGTTGTAAATTTCAATAACGATACTAAAAAAAAAAATAATTTTTAAATTAAGAAATAACAGAATTAACTTCAACATCGTTCAACCAATCCACAATTAACTTGGCGATGTTTTAGAGTTCTATAAACTGCATCAAAGAGCACAAACCGGATATAATCTAACAAATTAGAACAGAAGATATAAAATAAAACGTTCGAAAAGTTTTTCTTTATTTAAAACTAATATTCCTCCTTTATAAGGCCATAAAATCTAACTTTTCATCCAGCTTTGCAAATGTTATATTAATATATAAATTGGATAAAATGCAGAGGGATTATACTAACAATGGTCATCGAATCAAAAACAAAAAATCATAAATAATAAATCAAGTTGAAGAAGCTCTAATTTTTAATATCGACGCTAAAAACAAAATGATTTGTTTTTTCCTGAAAAAAAAAATGTTTATCTACTTTACCAAAATCCTCATTATTATTTTTTAAATTTTTAGTAAATAAAACATCATTTAATAGAATCAGTAATGTGTTTTTCTTATTCTTCATAAAGAGACAGATAGATTGGTTCGAGGGTGGTTTGTAAAGTTCTCGAAATCACCGCTAGATGTCAGTGCTAGAGTAACGACGTTCCTGCGCAATAATCACACATCCTTTGTGAGTGATAGTGACGAATCTTTGTTGTTATTTTATACATTGTGATTTGTGACAATGGAAAAAACTGAGATTCCACCAGTAATTAAGTATTTTGTAAAGAAAGGTATGAAAGCAAAAGAAATTCATGCCGATTTTCAGAACATACCGGGGACTCTGATCCTTCATATTCAACAGTTTTCAAGTGGACCAGCGAGTTTAAATTTGGTCGGGAGAGCTTAGATGATGATCCGCGAAGTGGACTACCAAGAAGTGCTACGACCCCAGAATTTATCGCAAGACTGCATAAAAAGGTCATGGAGGATCGTCGACTGAATGTGCGTGGGATTGCGCAAGCTGTAGGGACGTCATCTGAACGGGTATATCACATTTTTACCGAAGAATTGGAAATGAAAAAATTATCCGTAAGATGGGTGCCGTGGGTCTTGACATTGGACGCACCAGATTGGAATGCCCGAACAAAATTTTGTTTCAGCCGTTTTCAGCGCAACCAACCAAATTTTTTCGCCGGTTTGTGACTACAGACGAAACTTGGGTCCACTACTATACACCAGAGACAAAACAGCAGAGGCAGTACGTCCGGCTAGAAAGGTCATGACTCAGTTTTCTGGGATGCAAAAGGCATTTTGATGGTAGCTTATCTTCCTAGTGGCCAAATAATTACTAACCTCCTTGACCAACTACAGGAAAAGATACGCAAAAAAGGCCTGGTTTGGCAAGGAGAAAGTCATCTTTCATCAGGACAAAGCCCGCACACAAGTGCTATTGCCGTGGTAAAACGTCATGAACTAAGATACGAATTTTTGCCACATCCACCTTATTCACCTGATATCGCACCATCAGACTTCCATCTTTTCCCTAAGCTGAAAATTTTCCTAGGTGGACGGAGATTTCCTACAAGGGAAGAACTATCTGCCGAATCGGAGCATTTTGCAGGCCTGGAGGAATCTCATTTTCGAGATGGGATCGAGGCATTGGAACATCGTTGGACCAAATTCATTAGTCTGCAGGGAGACTATGTTGAAAAAAATACGCAAAAAAAGGCCTGGTTTGGCAATGAAAAAATCATCTTTCATCAGGACAACGCCTGCCGGGAGACTATGTAGAAAAATAAAAGTTTAAAATCACTTTGAGTGTTGGCAGACATATGTGCGTCTTATGGATCTAGAGATATATTTTCAAAAATCCGTACGTCCAATGGTTTCTGAAATGAACTTTTTCATAAATCACACTTATTGTCCGAACAACTATAAATCAATTTATTTTAGCAAATATGGTAAAAACTACTATTTCTACGAAGGCAAAGGTCATAAATTTCTTTATAGTCCATTAAACTAGCTTTAATTTGGGTGCTAATAGACATCTGTACTTGCTTTTTAAAAAGCTATATCTCGAGAACTATTTCCATCTACTATCTTTCCCTAAGCTGAAAAGTTTCCTACAAGGGAAGAACTAACTGTCTGCCGAATTTGAGTATTTTGCAGGCCTGGAGAAATCTCATTTTCGAGATGGGATCAAGGCATTGGAACATCACTGTACCAAATCCATTAGTCTGCAGGAAGACTATGTTGAAAAATAAAAGCAGTTCCACCGAGGTAAGACATTTCTTTCTAGCACATCCCAAGAACTTTTCAAACCACCCTGGTATAATAACCATGAAAAACATATATACTTTTGAGCCACACCCCAAAAATGTCTTATTTTATTCATAACATTTTTTACAGATAAAATTCTGTTTATATTTTTCCCGAGAAAATCTGGAATATTTAGAAACAAAAAACCTTATCATAATCAGATGGAGGGTATTGATACAAACAAATATTGATATACATAAATTATATAGTGATTTTTCAGACTAACATAGTGCCGAAAATAAAGCTGCCGAAGTAAAAAAAAAAAAAAGGAGGAAATGAAATAAAAATCATTCGCTGTAATATTTGAGACAGTTCTCTTTTATCACTTGTTAAATTATAATTACAACGGAAACTCACTTCTAGTTTATTCTATAGTAGATTTAGGGATTTCCATTTCTATAAGAATTTCATGAGTCAGGTTTTACAACTCACCATGACGTTACTCGATTTGAAATTAGATAATTAATGGTTATTTATACAAGCAGTTTGTTATTTTATAATCATACTAATAAATGTTTATTGAGGAGTATAATTACTAATTTTAAGCAAAATATTATTTTTCATCCAATGGGCTTATCCTCCCTCCAATTCCCCGGATATGCCCTCGTAGGCCATTTAATATGCAGCATGCTCGAGCACTGGAGTCACGTCCATAAGTTAAATGTTGCGGCACAAGTGACTTTTTCATTACAGAAAAAAATTCTTGGACCATGGTACAATTTTTAAATTTTTTCATCTTTGTTAATATTTTTAGGTCGCGTTGGGTTCAAAAAGTACCAAATATAAATTCATCTTTTTTTTTTTTTAATATTTATTTATTGATATTTACAACTGTACATTATAATTTAAATACATTTAGTAAATCTGATCTAAGTTAAATTGGAGTGTTACAGGCTTGTAGAGAAACTACTCATTGGTAGCACTCTAATAACATTTTACATTAGCTGGTCTTGTGGCCACCTTCTTTTCAGGCGCCTCGGAGGATTGTCAGGAATGGAAGAGGATGCAAGATTAGAAACTAGGGGGTTTGAGTGGTTAGAGAGTTTATAATGGAAGGAGTGTTATCTGGATCGGACTAGATCGATTACATAGGGAACATTAAGTTCTTTATGTATGATTTTATTTGTGACAAAGTAAGGAGCATTGAGGATTTTACGAAGGATTTTGGATTATAAAGATTGAATACGAGAGGAATTCGAAGGTTTAGTGGAGCCCCAAAGCTCAACTCCATATGTTCAGATTGGCCTTCTTACAGTCATGTAGATCAGTCTTATGTAATATGTTGGAAGTTTAGACCGTTTGTCTAGTAAGTGCTGTAATTCGACTATTACATATATATATATAGTCGAAATCGACGTGACACAGTCTGGTGTGAGGATTCCAGGTTAATCGTTTGTCCAAATGTAGTCCAAGGTAGCGGATCTGTTCGACAGGGGTAAGAGTAACTTCGTTAAATGAAACTATAGGGCAGTCAGCAGGTTTACGACGAAGGGTAAAGGTGATTTGATGGGATTTGTTGGAATTTATCTTAATCCTCCAATTACGACACCAATCTTCGAGGGCTGTGATATGGGATTGGAGAAGATTCATCTTAAAATCCAATTTATTATCAAAATTCATCGTAACACCGTTGTTTGCTTGTTGACGTAGACCGATCTTATGTGTATTTATTTTATTATTTCCATACACACGAGTAAACGTATTTTTATGAAACACATTTATTTAAAAAACGGGTACTCGAATATCAAATTATTTTATTTGAAAAAAAAGTTTTACATTTTAATCTCAAATGGAATACGAAGCTCATACTAAAATTTATTCTCAAATGGCAAATCATCTTTATTAAAATATGAAAGGAATAAACTGTTTTTTTAAATAGCAAATCTAAATTATTAAAAAATTAAAGTGATAAAATTTCTTTTAAAATAAGAAACTAATTTAATACAAAATAAAGGTAATGCAATTTTTCTCAAATAGAAAATCAAGTTTATTAGAAAATGAAAGCAATACAATTTATTCTAAAATGGCAAATGAAATTTATTAAAAAATAAAATTTAATCTCAAATCGAAAACTAGGAGTATATATAATAAAAATTATATAACAAATATTTATAATCAAATGGTAAATGAAGATCATTAAAAAGTAACAAATATTTATAATTAAATAGCAAATCAAGTTTATTAAAAAATAAAAGTAATAAAATTTATTCTCAAATGGCAAATCAAGTTTATTAAAAAATAATATTTAACCTCAAACTAACAGTATACTGCCATCAAATGGCAAAGTAACTTCATTAAAAAATAATAGTAACTAATATTTATTATCAAATAGCAAATCAAGTTAATTAAAAAATCAAAGTAATAAAATTTATTCTTAAATAGCAAATCGACTTTATTAAAAAATGAAAGGAATAAACTATTTTAAAAAAAAAAATCAAACTTATTAAAAAACAAAAGTAATAAAATTCTAGTATATAAAACTAATTTTATACAAAATAAAAGTAATAAAATTTATTCTAAAACTTCATATTAACTTTATTAAAAAAAGTAAAAAATATTTATTATCAAATGGCACATAAAGATAAACAAACAAAGATTATCAAACATTTATCATCACATAGGAAACCAAGTTTATTACAAAATTAATGTTATAAAATTTATTCCCAATGGAAAATCAAGGATCAAGGATCAAATTAATAAATACAAGGAATCAACTGTATACTTTCTCTGTTACTTGATTTCCTCGTTTCGCTTTTTTCCCCGTTATTCCTCCTCAAAAAAAAGTAGAATGAATGAGGTGTGAAACAAAAATATGACTGAAAACATAAGGTCAAAAGTACTACGATACTTTTGAAGAAAATAGAGGTAAATGTACGTGCTCAAGGACGGAACAATGTATACCACTCCAGTAACGGAAGGATTTTAATAACTTTCTCCTCCAATAATAGAAGCTTCTGAATCACTTACTGTATAACAATCTAGGAACCATTGACAGCTAGAGATATATTGTTGTATATAATTAACTGTACGAAAACATAAATCTAAGTTAATTGGCAAATTGAGAAAGAGCAGGTTACGAACAGGAACTGAATAATAATTCTTTCCCATTTCAACAACTCTGTTTACAACCTAACAGCAGGAAACCAAAACAAAACAACATCGGCACAGTTCAAGCAGAGTACAAAAAAGAATGTTCAGGAAAATGAGATTACTATACTAGGTGTATCTTCTAATTGCGAACGAGTTCAATCCAACGTCCTTCGAACAAGAGTCAATGTTTAATATGTTACATATAATACACACTACACCATGAACATAGTTTTTTTTTTTTCATACCCTCCTGTAATGATGTTAGTGCGTATTTGGTACGTACATATAGGGGGTTATGCTATATGTATAGCTGGGTGTTAAGGATACCTTGGATTCCTTTTGGCATTATAAGGTTAGGTGAGGGGTCCAATGAAGGTTGTAACATGGTTGGCTTACGCTAGTGGATTATTGGAACGGGCCATGAACATAGTGAGATTTGACTCAGTTCTTATTAAATCCTAATCTAGTACATTCCATGAGAAACTAGTCATCCTAATCAACTAGCACAATCTGGATCTCTCTTCACCCATCCTTACGATCCTCTCCGAAGTCTTCAAGTTTTAGCAATATCTAGATACTCCACTCAAGTCCTTAGTGTCTCCAGCAAGAGCCCACACTCATCCTCCACTGGCTTTTAATTAATGGTGGCATGATTCGGAGATAAATCCTTTTCATTACCAAGTAGGGGACAAATGAATAAAAATATGGACAAGTGAATAAAAATATTGATTAATTGTAATTGAATAGAACAAAAATTTCCTTTATATCGTAATTCGAAAGTATGGGAATAGGAGCTTTTTTTATTTTATTTTATTTTTTTATCCCCCTCCCTTGCCATCTCGGGCATACGGGGTGCAGGAGCAGTGGGGTAGTGCGCTGGAGTTTGCGCAAGCCACTACTCCCTAGGATCACCATTTTTTTTTTCCTTTTTTATTCTTTTGTTAATTATTCAATTATTTTTTTTTTTTTACTGTGGTGCAGCCCAGCGCTACGTCTGATGGAGCTGCACCTTGTCCACTGCATCCGTCTGGGTGCCTCCTGCAGTTACCAGGCTGGTCCAGCCCTCCTGGTCTCAGTCTGGGTCAGCTTCCTCATCCTCTGGTGGCTCGCCGATGTTGGGCGGTCAAGTCCTTCCCATCGTGTAATGAAGTGGGGCCCACCACCTCCTTCCACCCGTAAATGAACTCCTTGAAGAAGGCGTAAATCCCGGTCTTTCTCGACAGCCTGGCTCGGTGTCCTTCCATGGCAGAGCAATCTATTATTACGTGTTCTGCTGTTTCAGGAACTCCGCACGTTGGGCACCGGGGGTCGATGTTCTTTCCAAAGCTCTGCAGCTTTCCCCGAAACCCCCCGTGTCCTGTTAGGATCTGTAAGACCCAATAGTCTGGGAGGACCCATTTAGCCTTCAATCTAGAAAGGACGGTAGGGAAGATTTTTTTCAAAGTACCGCCCTTCTGGCTTGCAACCCACCGACCATTCGGGAATAGGAGCTAACTCGATTGCACCGGCACTGCCGAGATTGTTAAGCTACCGTAAGCTCCTAGTTTTCTATTACAATAATAAATGTTTCTTCCTGTTCAAACCAATTATCTGTTTATTAACTGATTTAGGACAGTCAGAAATGCGTTGATAGTACAAGAGCCCAAGAGGAGAAAAAAGGCAGTTATCTCACCCCAATTTTGATTACTTTAATGAAAACTATGTATAATTAATAGTCAAAATTGATGAATCTGCCAAGTATAGGTATGGGGAATAAAAATGGCCGCTGTTTCAAAGCCATAAAAAACTAATTTTTTATTCGAAGCTGTATATCTTTGAAACTACCAACGGTAATAGAAAATTTAAGAGATCATCATTTAAAGTGGAGTAAATTTGCTAAAATATAAGCCCTAATAGAGATATTTACGTTAAATAGTTTTCGAGATATAGCTTTTTAAAAAGCAACATTTCATAAAAATGTATGGGTCGTACTGATAAGTGTCATAAACTACTTTATAGTAAGTTAAATTTCCTTCATTTTGAGTGTTGGAAGACATATGTGCCTCCAATGGTTTCTGAAAAGAACTTTTTCATAAATCAAACTTATTGTCCGAACAACTATAAATCAATTTATTTTAGCAAATATCGTGAAAACTACTATTTCTACGAAGGTAAAGATCATAAACTTCTTTATAATCCATTAAACTAGCTTTAATTAGAGTGCTAATAGACATCTATACTTGCTTATTAAAAAGCTATATCTCGAGAACTATTGGACGTAAATAGGTTTTTAAGATATAGAGCTCCGAATGAAAAAATAAGGTTTTTATAAAATTTTGAAACAGCTGTCATTTCTTATTCCCCCTACCTATACTTGGCAGACTCATCAGTTTTGACTTGTAATTATACCTAGTTTTTATTAAAGTAATCAAAAATTGGGGTGAGATATCTGCCTTTTTTTCTTCCCGGCTCTTGTACTATGAGTTTGTATTAATCTGAAGTACCATTCCTCAGTTTTGACAAAGCTTTAAAATAAATTTAGTTTTTTTGGCTTACTGCATAGTACTTACGAATTAATATGATATAGTACTTATTTGCCGCAGAATTTAATTTAACGTAGAGACTACCTTAGATGATCGAATGCAGCTTCAGATCAATTACCCTAGTTCACTCCATCGACGACGCTAGTCATACTGCATCGCCAACAGTTCCTGGTACGGTATGGGCCGACTGTATTGCGACACTCTACTTCTAGTCCAAGCCCGACGTTCATCACGCCACGGACCAACATCCAATCCAACTTAATATCTATTAGATAGAGTCAGTGAACTTTTACTCCAGGTATAAAATCAGATAATAAGAAGGCACAACTTCTAGACAATGGACAGCCACGAGTTCGTCGAGTCCACTGCATTATTTCTTTATTAATAAAAATTTAATTTGTAAATTTATGTATGAAAAAAAGTTTTCTTATGATTAGGTTGAACGGAGTTTATTTGTAAATTTTGAGTTCTATTTTATTAATTGATTAATTGAAATTTACAACTGTATAAAAAAAAAATACAATAAGTAAATGTTTCATAACACATAATAATCTTCGGAAGGAACAATCCAATGGTCGTACTCCAATCATTGCTTTAAATTATAAGATACCATTTTCTTTTCAGAAGCCTCGGAGGATTATCAGGGATTTTTAAAGATGAGAGATTAAGAACTAATGGATTTAGTTGGTTGAAAGGAGGTATATCAATTTCAGCCCAATCTGCAACGAATGGGACGTTCAGGTCTTTATGGATGAGTTTATTTGTGACATAATAAGAAGCATCAAGGATTTTGGATTGTAAAGATTAGACGGTTTAGTGTTGCCTCAAAGTTCAATTCTTTATATCCAAATAGGTCTGATTATCATAGTGTATAAGAGTTTTTTGTAGTAAATGGAAATTTAATAATAAGGAGCATCAAGGATTTTGGATTGTAAAGATTAGACGGTTTAGTGTTGCCTCAAAGTTCAATTCTTTATATCCAAATAGGTCTGATTATCATAGTGTATAAGAGTTTTTTGTAGTAAATGGAAATTTTAAAGCTTTTGGCTAGTAGGCGTTGTAGCAATCGGAATCTATAGTACAAGACCCCAAGAGGAGAAAAAAGGCAATTATCTCACTCCAATTTTTGATTACTTTGATGAAAACTATGTATAATTACTAACCAAAATTGATGAGTCTGCCAAGTATAGGTAGGGGGATTTAAAAATGGCGGCTGTTTAAAAACTTTGAAAATAATTAATTTTCTTTTGGAGCTGTATATCTTAAAAACTACCTACAACTCTAGAAAATCTAAGAGAACATTATTTAAAGAAGAGTAAATTTGATGAAACATTAGCCCTAAAAGAGCTATTTATGTCCAATAGTTCACGAGATATAGCTTTTTAAAAAGCAAAATTCTACTGTACCATTAGTAGTTAGTTAATTTATTTTAAGAAATCTATACCTCAGGAACTATGTGACGTACATATGTCTATTAGCACTCAAAGTAAAGCTAGTTTAATGAGCTGTAAAGTAGTTTATGATGTTTATCTTCGTAGGAGTAATAGTTTACATGAAATTTGCTAAAATAAATTGATTTATAGTAGTTCGGACAAATTATCATTTACCAAATTTATATTCATATGTGAATATCATAAAAACTACTATTCCTACGAAGATAAGTGTCATAAACTACTTTATAGTAAGTTAAATTTCCTTTATTTTGAGTGTTGGCAGACATATGTGCCTCTTATGGATCTAGAGATATATTTTTTCAAATATCCAACATTTTATACGAACAATTAGAAATTAACATCATATGAGTTTATTTTGTCAAATATCATAAAAACTACTACTCCTATAAAGATAAACATAATTGACTATTTTATAGTTAATTTAAATAGCTTTAATTTGAGAACTGGCATACATCTGTACGTCCAATGGTTTCTGAAATGAAGTTTTTCATAAATCAAACTTATGGTCCGAACAACTATAAATCAATTTATTTTAGCAAATATCATGAAAACTACTATTCCTACGAAGGTAAAGGTCATAAACTCCTGTATAGTCCATTAAACTAGCTTTAGTTTGAGTTCTAATAGACATCTGTACGTCACATAGTTCCTGCGATATAGATTTCTCAAAATAAATTTACTAACTACTATTCTTTCAGTAGATTTTTAAGAAATTTTGCTTTTTAAAAAGCTATATCTCGAGAACTATTGGACGTAAATAGCTCTCTTAGGGCTAATATTTCGGCAAATTTTCTCTTCTTTAAATAATGTTCTCTTAGACTTTCTAGTGTTGTTGGTAGTTTTTAAGATATAGATCACCGAATCAAAAATTTATATTTTTAACGTTTTGAAACAGCCGCCATTTTTTATTACCCTCCCTATACTTGACAGACTCTTCAATTTTGACTAGTAATTATATCTAGTTTTCATTAAAGTAATCAAAAATTGGGGTGAGACAACTGCCTTTTTTTCTTCCCGGCTCTTGTACTACTACTACAGTTTCTTGTAGGTTCAGTCTAATAAGGGAAATATATGATTTTAATTTAATAAAACAAATAAAACATGACATATAACCAAATATAAACAATTACTTTATAATATCTCATTTAATGAAATTACATTGCATCCAAATTATACAAGCATATATATTAAAATTAATTAGGAGTAAGGAAGGCTGTTCCAACAGTTTGCTCTGTGCCTCATAGTCATTGCGGTTTGGTTACCTCCCCACAAAGGCTTCCAAGGTGGTTATGTTCAACCCACGCTTATAGTTCATTGGGTTCTCTATTTAAGGATAACATAATTGTACAATTAAAAGAAAACAGCCAGAAACTAAAAAATACATTTAATTTATTTTATACATTGTCTACAATATAAAATTTGTAAATGAAATTAAATAATTTCTTATCTTCTATTAAAAATAAAAGAGCTATGATGTCAAGAAAATAACCAATTCATATATTAGTTATTCAGTTCTAATAATATTAAACAATGTCTTAATTTATAAATAAATATAAAATCTATTATACAATAGAAATCTTTACATGTGATAGTTTCTGAGATGTAGGCGTCATAAGCAACAATTTTCGCCAGAAAAACGTAAAATCGACATTTTGTGAATTTATTTTGCTAATATCTTGAGAACTGCTACTCCTATGAAAAATTAAATAACAACTTTCGTTTTACGACGTTAACCAAACTTTAATTTGATGACCAATAGAAATATTGGAAAGAAGCAACAATTTTCGTGAGAAAAACGAAAAATGAACATTTTTTGAAATTATTATTTTAATATCATGAAAATTACTACTCACTCCTACGAAAAAACTTAAAATAATTTTCCTTTTGGGAATGAAAATTAACTAGATTTAATTTGATGCCCGATGGAAATCTGTACATGTAATAGTTCCTGATATATAACTGTCATTAGCAAAATATTTTGTCAGGAAAACGAGAAATCGACATTTTGTTAAATTATTTTATATGAGAACATCTACTCCTGCAAAAAAAAACTAATCATAACATTATTTTTAGGACGTTTAACAAGCTTTGATTTGATGTCCGATAGAAATCTGTGCATCTAATAGTTACTGAGATATGGCTATCATAAGCAACAATTTTCGTCAGAAAAATGAAAAATCAATATTTTGTGATTTTATATTAAAATATCACCTAATATCATGAAAACTACTACTCCTACGAAAAAAAATGGCAACAACATTCCTTTTAGGACGTTTAACAAGCTTTAATTTGATGTCCTATAGACGCCTTTGCATCTAATTGTTCCTGTGATATAGCCGATTAATATTTAAATATAAATAAAAAATCTAAAAAGAAAAAAAAACGAAAGAAAATTAATTCTCATTACAAATTAGAATAAAACAATACAAATGTAAAATAAAATAAAGTTACGTATTATGATTGGAGAGTGTCACTTTGCAATGTGAGAAGGCACTAAAAAAGAATAAATTTAATTTAAAACACAGAATAAGCATGTCGGATATTAGTAGGAAGTAAATTCATAGCAGTAGAGTGGGCTAAAAAGGAATGTTGGGATGTTTTAGTTCTCTGGGCAGGGACATAGAGGTCAGAATGGCGGGATCTAGTTTCTCGTGGATAGATAGAGGATTTGAATTGCAGAATAATACACAAAGGTTGCTCGGAATTGATGGTTTGGTTTTGGTAAAATCTGATAAAATATTGTCTAGGGTTAAAAGGGAGGAGGTACTTTAACTTGTCATACAGATGGGAAACATAAAAACGACAAATCTGTTCAAAACTTTCCCAAAAACTGTTTGAATTGGAGCCAATCAAATTGTCAACTAAAAAGCTCATTTGGAAAATCACTACAGGAAAGTATTGCCTCAAGGACTAATATAAAACTATCTTTTTCCTTTTTTTATTATTATATCTTGATTAACATTTACTACTTTACATAATAATATATCCAGTAAATTCGATGTAAGATCATAATGCCATGATACATAAATATAGAAAAACTACCCATTGGTAGCACTCTAATAACGTTTTTTCTATTAGAAGGCCTCGTGACCTCTTCTTTTCAGACCCCTCGGAGGATTGTCAGGAATAAAAGAGCTAGTTAGAAACGAGGGGGTTTGGGTTGTTAAGAAGTTTATAATGCAATGAATGATATCTGGTCCGAGCTATATCGGTTAGATATAGAACATTGAAATATTTATGGATGATTTTATTTGTGACAAAGTAAGGAGCATTGAGTACCCTACGAAGGATTTTGTGATGGATTGGAAGTTTAGACCGTTTGTCTAGTAAGCACTGTAATCTTCGAAATCGACGTGCAGTTTCTGTCTTGTGCAAGATTTCTAAGTTATTTTTTTGTCAAGATTTAGATCCAAGGCAGCGAATCTGTTTGACAGGGATAAGAGAAATATTAATAAAGTATACTGTAGGGCATTGGATAGTTTTACGACGATGAGTAAAGGCCATTTGATGAGATTTGTTTTTATCCTCCAATTTCGGCACCATTCTTCAATGGTTATGATATGGGATGGGAAAGTTTGGGATGCAATTAAAGAGTTATTTTTGACTGCGAGCAAACATATGTCGTCGACATGCGTAGTGAGGATAGTGTTAGGATTGGTTGGGGTGTCAGCTGTATAGACTGTGTAGAGGATGGGACCGAGGATACTACCTTTAGGAACACCAGCTGACTGAGAGAGAATTATCAAATCTGAAACTACCGTAGAATGATTTAAATTCCAAACAGTGTGCCATCCAAGTCATCCAAGTGAAAGTGTTGTGATGCGCGCACCAGAGCAGATTATTTTAGTATCCCTTCGGCTCATTGGCCATTCCAAACCAATCCCTAATATGTTTTTACCATAGTCTCAAAAATTATTTCTCTTTCAAAAAGTATTTAAATGTAAACACTCTTGTTTATTTAAATTGCTTTATACATAATATATGTATGCACTATTTACATTTTCTTGAGTCTGGTTATTATTGTTGAAATAAATAAATAAATAAAAGCTTTTATTATACACATAATCTTTGACAATCTTATACAAATAACAATATTATTAATATATTATTATTATTCTATGGGCAACAGACCATGGAGGCCGAAGTCCTCGCGCGATGTATTTCCCAATATTAGGATGTAATATTCCCTGAATTAGGAAATTCATTGCACGTTTCTTGACGTGGTTTTTTCGTAGGGTGGGTTTGTCACTCCCACACCTATTTTTTGTGAGTGCCACCCATTGGCTAACGGACCTCACAAATGCCCGGGGTTAGGTTGTCAGTGAGCTTTGCATTATTTTGTGCTTGAAAAAAGCCCGGGTGGAACCGGGATTCGATCTGAAAACCTGTGGATTAGTAGACTGGCGCGTTACCACGCTGCTACCGGTTTTATTATTCAAATTCATTGATTGTACTAAAATTAGGTATGATAATTTATTAATAATATTGTTATTTATTTAAAATTGTTAAATATTATATGCATAATAAAAGCTGTTTGTAATAGATTGTCCTTGAGGATGTCCTAACTTGGCGAAACGTCAGACTTATAAAGATATAAAAATTGTTTTGAGAATAAAATCGGATCAAATTTATTGATTTAAACAATAAATTTCTTTATTTGATATTTAAACGACGTTTCGGGGCTATCACCTCATCATCAAGTATCTACTAACAATTTCTACCTCTATTACACAAAAGATGACTAATCTATTAACAATATATTTTTTTAAAAACTATATTTCAATTAAACTATCAAATGATCAACAATATGTAATGTTTACATATATTTAGAGTATCTATCTTAAATTTGATAGCGTTATCAATGTTTTTCTCATATTTCTTGTGTGATTGACTATGTCTTAAATTTTTTGATATTTAAATCAAATTTATATCTAAATTTTATATTATGTTGGGCCAGTGTTAATATTTGTTTTCCTAATATTTTTACAGTTACTCTCGTGCAGCTCAACTCTGGTTTTTAATTTTTTTAAATTATATACTTTAATGATACGCATCCAGTAGAACCAATAACATTAAAAAAGTATTTAGTCCTTAATTTGGCCCATCATACGGACATACGGAGTTGAGCTTTGGGGCTCCACTAAACCTTTACAATCCAAAATCCTTCGTAAAATCCTCAATGCTCCTTATTTTGTTACTAATAAAACCATCCATAAAGACCTAAATGTTCCTTATGTAACCGATCTAGCCCGAACCCGATATTATTCCTTCCATAATAAACTCCCTAACCATCCAAACCCACTAGTTTCTAACCTTCCTTCCTCTTCCATTCCTGGCAATCCTCCGAGGCGCCTGAAAAGAAGATGGCCTCGAGACCTTATATTGTAAACTGTTTTTAGAGTTCTACTACTGGGTAGTATCTCTACACCTTGTATCATATCATTATGCCATTATGATCAAATTTACTTGTTGTATTTTTTATACAGCTCTAAATATCAATAAATAAATAAAATAAAAAAGAAGTCCTTAATTTACCAATTAATCCTATGAACAAGGATATACGTACGGATATTTTTCTCTTATCCTATAACGTGTTTTTTTTCTCCTTTTTTATGGATGTTAATTTTTCTATTCTTATGTAATAATATGTCACCGATCCAGGATTGTTTCCTTTTCTGTGAACAACCCTCTTACACTAAATAGTATAGAATAAATTTAAAGATATATGGATTATAAATAGAGAGAGAAAAAAATGGAATTCCTTAAGACTGAAGTTGTATCTTTCGACCCTCTCTGAGTTTATGGACTGGAACGAAAGGTGATCTGAAGGTGCAAGACAGTTTAAACCCCTTCCAAATCTAATTTCATACGAAAATAGTCTGTTTAGAAGAACAGCAACGTTGTTATGTTTTTTTACAATAATCACTTTGTTCTGAGGGTTATTTCTCTAGATTTAACAATTTCCGGGAAATCAAAACACGCTTAACACTCCTGCTGTCCTTTTATTGTCCTTTATATGCTAATATAATTAAGATTTAAAAAAAAGACTAGTATACCAATTTATGATATTAATCGAAAATGGAGGATGAGTCCATTAAGTTGTCAAAATGACTATTGTAGTGAATAAACGTTTTTCTTTATTCAAACTAAATAAATTTGGACCAGAACATTTTATGTGATGATATTAATAATACATTTTTTTCTTGGATTTGGATAATTATGGCAAACCAAACATCATTATGTTAATAATAAGTCGCCGTTCTTGAATTTTTACCTCGTCTCTAAACATGTCTCTTGAAGTAAATATTATTAAATAAATTTAAATGTACATGGATTATAGATAGAGAGTAAAATATTACAACTCCTTAAAACTGACATTGTATCTCGAAAAGGACCCTCTTTAGGTTTATGGGCTGGAACGAAAGGTGATTTGAAGGTGCAATGGTTTGAGATGGAATTCAGGACCCCCAATGTCAGGATTTGCCAACCCTAAATGTTTTCCTTTACTTGCTATTAAATCAATCTCACAATATAAGAAATTTTGCGCATTTATTTATCCTCCCAGAGGGTATCTCATTCTCGTGGTCACTATTTGATTGCTGTTTGTTTGTAATTTCAACAATTAAACTATTTAGTAAAACACCTATATTATTATATTTAAAAAGCTAGGTTTCTAAATTATCGGTTATTATACGATAAATAAGTAAATTCCACATCATATAATGTAAATCCCACATCATATCAACCAGTAAGAACATTATTCTAGTGTCAAGGATTTTAGAAATGAGTGGAACTACGTACTTAGGTTCTAGATATAAATTAATAGCTCAATATTAGAAGGGCCGATATCCATAAATTTAGGAATAGTATCTAATTAAACTTTATATAGTATATACCAGGGTTAGCCAATAAGTCGATCGCTCACAATGTATGGAGTGGCGTTTCATGTACCATGGACTTTGAAGCGATCGCAAAAGACATAACTGTCTAAGAATAGTTTCAGGCAGATTTCATATGGATCAAAAGTTATTAATTATCCATGTTCTTTTAATTCCCCTGTGAGTTTATTGTCCCTTTAAATAATTATTGTTGTTGTTTTTTTTACGCTGGTAGATAAGCCGTATATCTGTACTTCAGTACGATGTATACTCAGCGAGCTATCAATTGATTAGCAAAAAGTAAGTCATATTGTTTTTTCATGGTACATTTTCCTAACCCAAAAAAAAACGCGAAAGTAAAATATTGATGCAAGAATGCACCTGATACTGAAACATGATTTATAAACATAGTATGCATTTCACACCCCTTCTTCCCCCTTAGACTATGCCTATGACAAGCCAATCGCGATACACATATAAGATAAAAAGTTGATATTATGTAAAGAAAAGTTGGCCATCCCTGGTATATAATAATAATAATAATCATTATTTATTCTGGGATTGATCCCTTTAAAATAATGTACAGGCGTCAAAATTAGGCTTCAGAGCCTTAGAGTGAAATAAAAAATAAAAATGAAATTACAAAACGTCACAAAATATAATAAAATAATGAATTTAAAAAGATAAAAATAAACAACGATAATCAACAGAATATATAAAATAAGAATAGAATAAATAAAGTAAAATCATATGTCATATCATTAAACATAAGATGACAAACGCTTCTGATAATAAGTAGTAGAAAAAAAAATCAAATATAATTAAACTAATAAATGGAAAGGTACAATTTCTGCTAATGTACATATTTACAAGAATAAACAAAAATCTGAGACATTAAGTACTGAAATACATAAATCTTGTTTGAAACTTTCAATTGTTATTCTTCCGGAATTGGGTGGACAGAAGGTGGACGAAGATACGGGATTTGAAGGCTGGAAGGGTATTAGAACTACGAATGAAAGAGGGAATAGAATTCCATAGGGATGAGGAAAGATCTACCAAAGGCTGCGGTTTGATGGGCACTTACAGATAAGTCTGAAGGCCGTGAGTGGGTATTGCGGGAATGCATTGAGGATTTAAATTCAAGAATATCAGAGATGTACGATGGACGACGGGATTGGATAATTTATTAGAGGAAGGAAGCAAGAAAATATTTACGACGGAAGGTGAGGTAAGCCACTTCAATTCTTTATAAAATCGGGTGACAGAGTCGTCCCTGGGAACCCAAAGAAATATACTGTCCAAACGCTTATAAACCAATAACTTGTGGTTTCAGGACCGGTGAATCCTTTTTTTTTTTTTGTTTTTAATATGATAAAAATCTATACATTATGTGAAATGTTTGGTTTAATAATAGATCATTAATTAGTACTACAACTCGGCTTTGTTCGCTAAACAATAAGGCTAATGTACCCGGCTGTTTCTCTCGACTGGAAATGAACCCACTGAATTCATTCCATTATGCTACGTAGATGTTTCCAAAGAGGACTGATATATTGGACTGAAGGTATGAATACTAATACAGACATAGAGACCGGAGGAGTTGGGTTACAGTTGCTGGTGAAGAAGATACATCTCCTTCTCTGAAGAGGATTATCGCTCGGGTTCTCGAGAACAATGTCCTCTTACATAAAGCCCCCAGTCCCTCCTCGTCCCCCCCCCACCGCTTTTCGAAAAGTCCTGTCGGGTCGATAGTGGTCCTCGTCTCCCCTGTCCTGTGTGCCAGTCCTGGCAAAGGTATGCTTTAATTTCTTAATTTGAAATTTTGTAAGAACGGTTTATAACAATAATATATTTATTATTTTTTTTTTATACACAGCTTGATTATGTCCATTTTGTTTATCCTTCTGTTTGTATATATTTTAAGAGAATATATATTTTTATTTTATTTTATTTTAGTATGAATGTGATCATTCATCACTATTACCTATTGCCCACGACGGTGTGGTAGATTGTAATAAACAACGATAATTAACAGAATATATAAAATAAGAATAGAATAAATAAAGTAAAATCATATATCATATCATAAAACATAAAATGACAAACACTTCTGATAATAAGTAATAGAAAAAAAATCAAATATAATTAAACTAATAAATGGAAAGGTACAATTTCTGTTAATTTCTCTTGGACAACCAGCATACATTTAGAGTAAGCCAGTCAAATATATTGCTTACATATAAGCATAAATATTAATAATCAGAAAAACTAATATTTTTGTAAAATTTGTTTATTTACAAAAAAATTATTTATTTAAACAATAAAAAACGAAAAGTCAATATAAAAATATCCGTATATCGAAGCCTGTGTGAAATTTGAAGTATAACACATTAATAACAAAACGTATATGTTTTAAATACAATATTTTAGATAGTTATTAATTGAAAACAACAATACTTATTTTTATTTCGCGAAAATATAAATAAAAACGTAATTGAAATTATTTTGAAATCAATCTATTGAATTAATAGCTTAAACTAAGACAAGATCTGGACCTGATAAAAAGGGAAAATGATGCATCATTGAATAAAATAAAAGAGACTAATATTCTTTTTTCCTGTGCCAACATTCGATTTTTTTCAAAATTGGGGAATTCATTGATAAAGTGGAAATCCTGCTTCTACAGGTATAGGAAGATAACTCGAGAAGGATCGCCAAGACTTAGAAAACGAAATAAGGGTTTAGAAATGGAGGGGAATAAGCCAAAGTATTTCACACTAAACCCAAACACAAACTCGATTCCCATGATCGAATTCATTCTCTAATGCTCACAGTTTAATGCGCCCTACTAACTCTAATTTTATAATAAAAGAGTCTGTTGGGAAGATTATTTTGTTTTGTCGTTTTTTTGGGCACAATAATCACTTATAACTAAGGGTTATATCTCTGTATATGTTACGGCCTGAGCTGTTTCTTCGATGTCAGTTGACAGATGATCGAATGTATATAAAGAGGTGTTCTGAACACAATAAATCCAGTATTTTACAGCAGTCCAAGCATGTCAGATCTTATTCCTTTTTCTTTTTTAAGTTTTGCTTTCGCCGATACTTACTGGTACTGGTATTTGATGAGGGGGAACAAGTCCGGCAAGTGGGCCTAGTGGTTCTTTTTGCTAGTTGCCGTCACGTACTAACCATGGTGAAAGTGTCAAGCTTCATTCTTCAGGACCGACACAAAATGAATGTTATCTGCTTCAGGTGGGAATCGAACCCACAACGTTCCGAACCGAGCGCACTGGAACCTGCCCCACAACCCACACGGCCGTCAAATCCAGAAGTTATGTAACAATTTAAGGGAAATAAAAATACCCTTGAAACTCCTGTCATCCTTTTCTTTTCATTTCGAGGACGTTTTTGACTGACCGTCTATTTTAAAATCAACATCTTGTGTTAGTACACTTACACTTTTTTATTAAATCTTAATTATGTTACCATATAATTATCATCTGTATAGAATTATTGTCACCCTGGCCGGTCTATGTGTTCTCTTGCACAGTGCACTACCGAAAGGTAAAGCAGCCCAGCCAGGATGACGATAATTCTATACAGATGAAATTTATATGATTATATAATTATGAATTAAAAAAAAAACGACGAACACACGAACCCATCATATTGATTAGAAAATGGAGGGTGAGAAAAAAAAAAGTCGTCAAACTGATAATTGTTGTGTATATATTTTTAATTAAATAAATAAAGAGACTTACTGTAAAATAAAAATGGACAATTTGAGTTCTGGCAATGGTCAGATTTTCTTCTCAAGTTGAGTGTTTGCGGTTTTAGTGCACTTAAACTGAAATTGTATTTCGAAAAGGATCCCCTCTGGGCTTATGGGCTGGAACGAAAGGTGATCTGTAGGTGCAATGGTTTGAGAAGAATTGAAGACCCCCCGATGTAGGAATTTGCCAAGCCTAAATAATTTTCTTTACCTGCTATCAAATCTATCTCATTATATAAGAAATTTTAATATCATTTTAGATAATGGTATACCAAACACCCTTATGAGAGAGATGAAAAGATGAAAAAAAAAAGTTAGGAAAAAAATCAACAATCACGAAAGTTCTTAAGCTTTTCATTTGCATGGATGTTTAAAAATTCTAACCTAACATTGTCCAAAGACAGATAGTGGGCCTGTGGTGATCTTACTTGGCATTTTCTCACATAAAAAAAATCATAAAAATTAGATTCAAACCAGAATATAACTTTTTTGGTGCAATAAATTTTTAATAGTATCACATCTGGCAGACGATTTTTATTTTTAATTTGACGTATTCCATAGAATATGCCTTAGACTAGGGTTTCATTGTAACAACCAAAGTTGGCTTTGAGACAGTTCAGGAGTTTTTGGCAAAGTCTTAGGAATAAGTCATGTAAAAAATAAAAATGATCAGATGTGGGAACATCAAAACATAGCAATGATATAAACAATAAAATATATGAGTGACTACTAAAATTGGTCTTTTTTTCGCATAAAACATTTTTTTTAATTTATTTATTGATATTTACAACCTTATTAAAATTAACAAAAAGTAAATTTTATGTTAGTTATACAATAGCATGATACAGACATGTGGAAGATTTATCCATTAATATAGCTGCAATAATATTTTTAGAGGAGAAGATTCCAGGCCATCTCCTTTTCGGACAACTAGAAGAATTGTCAGGAAATGAAGGATAATGTTAGAACAAGTAGTTTGGGTTGTAGGGAGGTTTTTCATGGAAGGATTGGTACCAGGTTCTGGCCTAATTGGAATAATATGGAAAATATTGAAGTCCTGATTAATGACTTGATTTGTGACATAATAAGGAGCACTAAGGATTTTGGATTGTAAGGATTGGATAGGAGAGGAATTCGATGGTTTAGTGGAGCTCCAAAATCCAACTCCGTATTTTCAGAAAGGCCTTATTATTGTCATATAAATGAGTCTTTAATCTTTAGTTAATTAGTTGGAAGTTTAGACTGTGCATAAATCTGTACTACTACAACCCATAAAGGGTTCAAGGTGCAGTACTTTGTAAGGAAGTCCTTTTACAACACCAACGGTTGTGCAAGGAGGTGATTTGCTCAGAACCAAGCTGGACCGCTATTTTTGACCTAATTTAAAAGGTTACGACCCCATAAGGGCCCACAGGGTTGAATCACGGCAACAGTGTAACTGAAAACAATTTTCTACCCAGCCGAATTCGAACGCGGGTCCTTGGAAGTTAGTAGAATCGTGCCTTACCACAGTGCCACTGCGCTCCCTAGACCTGCAAAAAATATTAAAATTCAAAATAAAACTAAAACTGCGCCGCTATCAAAGCAATGTTTTAGATATGTAATATACTTTTTTGACGAAATAGGTATAGTCCAACTGATGGATATGGAAATAGATATTTCCCAGAGCCATTTTGATAGTTTGAGGAAGAGAAGCAATTAACTGGCTGAGGAGAGCATAAAGGTTACCTGCCCTGGCCGGAATCTTGTTACAACCCCCCCGGGGGGGGGCCTCCGCGCCCTAGGAGTGCCCTCTTTGTCATCTAATTAGGGTTCTCAATGCACGGGGGGCTATGGGAACTCTTATAGTACAATTATAGTATAAAGTTAGTTAAAGACTGACATAATTTTTATTTAAATCGATTTAGAATCTCATTTCAAATCACCTAATTCAAATCGATCCTATGCCTCCTGGGACCTGTTTCATAATGAAAGCTAATAGTATTAGTTCATAGTACAAGTGTAGAAACTAGTGTGGTAATAATACTAATACTTATTTTTTTCATGATAGTGATGACTATTAGTGATATTACAGTAATTAAAAAATACTAAAGTATAAGTTACTATTGCACAAGTCTGTGTAATTGAATTAGGATAAATCTACAAGACTAATAATATTAGTTTGTACTTTATTATGAAACAGGGCCCTGGAAGCATGTATCACCAGTTACTAAAAATAATTTTCTATTGTTTCTGATAAATTTCCCAAAGTGGAAGATGTGAACTTTACTTACAGTTAAACAATTTTAATTGAAATTTATATAAAATATTTTTAACAACACAAAATTCACATTAAAGCAGTTGACAGTTTGACAGTTAGACAATTAATATTAGACTTATCTTTGAATTTATTTTGTAAGTCAATGAATGAAGACACCTCTCAGTGATACCTGTAGGGGAAGGTCCGGTAGCCTCAAACATAGAGATACCAAACACCCTACGTGGTTAAATAATTGAAAGATCTAGAACATAATTTTGCGCTACCTAGCGGCCAATAGTGAAACGTACCTAGCGACCTCAATGGGCAGAAGAAGACAAAGAGCATCGTCTTTTCATTGAAATGAGAAGTAAAAGTAGAAGCTAATCCCTGAAAGAAGAGGAGAAAGAAAGAACCATGAGAGAGGAGACAGGTCATACAATTTAAGATACATCAAACCTGAGTGAGTTTCCTTCTTTCTTTTATACTTTAAATCTATTAACAGAAAAACGCCGGGCAAGAGCGAGGTGGCACAGAACAAGACATCCCTCGGACAAAACTCATTACAATAAATTGACTAACAGACTAAAAGCAGAAATTATAAAACACAGAATACAAAATTTCCAGAACTTAACAGAAAACTTAAATACCACTGACAAATCATTATGGATAACTACTAAAAAGCTACTTGCTAAGACCTTAACATCCCATTCGTTGCAGATTTGACCCAAAACAGATATGCGTCTTTTCATTCCTGACTCCTTAACCATCCTAACCGATTAATTCTTAATCTTCCATCCTTAACAATCCCTGATAATCCTCCGAGGTGTCTGAAAAGAAGATGGCCACGGGACCTTCTAATTTAAATTAATGTTTGAAGTACCACCAATGGGTGGTTCCTACCCAAGATTTTCAAGTGTATATGAAAAATACTACATATATATCTATTGTATTATTTTGTACAGTTGTAAATTACATTAAATAAATAATCAAAAAAAAAAAATCTTCGCCGGACGTCTGCGTACTTTGACATTTAATTAATTCATTACTAGCTGCAATTTTCGAAAGACACAAAATCAAAATACATTCGAAATTTAACCACAAATGTTTTTTTGTTTTTTTAGGCCACCCTCTAACATCATGTAATTTATTCCTTTTCAATTTCAGTAAATTTTCATTGCAATTAATATCCATCACATACAGTCCACTCATAAAAACCTAATAACCTGTATATTTCAAAGTTGGATACCTGGCATTCGGTTGAAGGTGTTCTCCATACACTGTCAGTAAAACATTGTATCAGATGTAATCACTTTCAATTATGTTTATCTAGAGTGTGAGTACTTTGTACCCCCTAAAGTATAAACGGATGCAGTTCATTGGTGGCCTAAGCCAGGTAAGTCAAAAGTGCGTTTCATTTCTGTCCAAAAACAATCGCGGAACTATCAAACTTTCTTGAATATAATTAAGTAAAAGTGATTATATGTTTTTAATGGTGTTAATTTGAGTTAACATCTTCACCATTCAAAAAGCTATTTGAAGAAAAGCAGAAAAGTAAATACGATAAAAATGATCAGAATAAGAAACATATTGGTCAATAAAGTAATTTTAAAAGTCTTATATTGCCACACCATGGTTGGAGGTCAAAGTTCTTCATTTTGTGGGACCACCACTCAATGAAAAAAATCAACGTCCCAGGCCGGGTTCGAACCGCTAGTAGACATCAAATTGGTAAGACTGTATCTTAACCACTGAGCTACGGGCGGCCCATAAAATAAAACGTTATTGAAAACATCCAGTTTTCCCCGAGCAGAACGAGAAACCAAGTACATCATACGTGGAGAAACATTTGAAGAAAACTAGTTCCAATGCCATGAATGCAAATATTAGGCTCGCGAAGATTGTATTTAAATTAATATGTCAGAAAATTGTATAATTGGATGTTTGTAAGGCCAATTAAGGTTTAGGTCATTGTTTATAATTCAGGTTCCCAACCATATGTCTCGGGCTACCCGCTATCTTTGTCAAAAGTTCAAGGTCAGAGTAATTTAATATTTTGCTATTAAAAATACCAATATGATTAATAATTAATTAATATAAATGAAGAAGTTCATAAGTTTATTTTCAGTGTAAAATACAGAAATGTAGATTTATTTTTTTCGTTAACTGCTTGATATGTCCGTGGATGTCCGATCTTCTAACCCACGCACCGACTCCAGGGTTTCATTATATAATAATTGTTTACATTTGTTACAAATTATTACAGTAACAATTTTAATGCTAATTATCCTTCACTCTAATTACAAATGCAATGATCTCCGTTGTACACCATAAGGATTTATATAGAAACAGATTTGTCCCTCCGAGACTTAGACATGGGACCAGGTGGATCCAGTTAATCCACCTACTAATCCAGTAATGTTTCTTATTTTTATAAATCCACTTGTAAGGTATTAAATACCCATTTCAATAGTTCTTGTAAATTGTTAGATTATCTACTATTAAATTTCTTTTAATAAATGGAATAAGGTCCGGGTGCGGTCAAATTAAACTCAAATAGTAATATTTTGAGCCAACGTTTCGCCCCACGGCTTTGTCAGGGCTGTTTTGACTTCTCTGACTTTGACACCATCAAAACATCCCTGACGAAGCCTTGCAACGTGGGACAAAACCTTGACTCAAATAAAAATAGTACAAAACATTACTATTTGAGTTTAATTTGACCATATTCCATTTATTTATACATACAGTCAATCAGCAATCTTCCAGAATTTCTTTTAATTTAATTCAAAAGTTATTTAATATGTAAAACAATTGAATTTGGAGTCTGTTGAAACTCCCTAAAAATCTTTCAATTATTTAAATGTATTTTCTTCTTATTTTTTTATTTATTTTTTCTAAACATTCAAGAGATCTCATTTAATTTGAGCTATCAGATGAAAACAGGTTGTTAATTCATCATAAAAGTACTAAGAAAACTTCTAAATGGTATTTTTCTATCATAAAATAAATTAATTAATGTTATTTTAAAAGCCTTTTAGACATATTAATTTCCAAATCTTAATTATAATCAACACTAACTTAGGAACGGAATTGATTAGAGAAGGTACCTAATCCTTTGAGAAGGCTTGCAATCAATAATGCAACAGGATCATAAATTTTTCTTTTGTTGACCTCTCAAGTATTCAATTAAGGGAGCTATGGAGAGAGCTCCGAGATTCAATTTAAAATTTTAAAAGAACCGTAGCAAAGCCTAGCCTTTATTGTCTCTGTCTAGTCAGATTGGAGCTATATTGTCGGAACAATGGCGTATCTATTGATCTAGTTTGATGAATTGTGAGAATGTGGATCTATCTTTACACAGAGTTAATGAATCACGGAATCCGCATTGTATATGGCCATCAACCTGGATCGGAATACTGGAGTCGACACAGCGGTTCATTGATTACGTTAATATATATATTTTATTTATTTATTGATATTTACATAAAAATAATTCTAGTAAATTAGATGTCAGATCATAATTTTGTGATACAGACTTTTAGAGAAACTACCCTTTGGTAGCACTCTAATGATATTACTACATAAGGAGGTCCCGAGGCCATTTTCTTTTCAAGTGACTTGGAGGATTGCCGGGAATCGAATAGGAAGCAAGGTTAGAAACTTGTGAGTTTGGTACTTAATAAAAATTGTTTAACTTAGATATTCCTCGGGGTAAAAGTTGGGGGATATTACCCAAATTAATTAATATGCTGGTAAGCTGGTTTAAATAAATAATTACTTGTAATTTGATGGTAATAATGGAGTGGACTGTATTTATAATAAATTTATATCATACTTTTCAAATGAAATAACCCCTATTCTCTTTTAAGCTTTCTGAAACAATTTGTTATATGGTTTGAACAAAAGTGGTTACAATATATGTTAGTTTGTTAATTATACATTTGATTTCATTACAGTGATTGATAAAAGTATGACACTTTACTAGGTTCAGATATTCTTGGAGCTTGAAGGTTGGTTCTGGCGTGAATGTTAGAATGGAAGAAGGGTTCTTTCTTGTTTCTTTCTCCTCATCCCTCTGCAGCCGCCGCCTCTCTCGCCTGGGTGTGAAGTTTTACTCCCTCATGACCATTATCAGAAGAGACATTCTTGAAGTGTTCTATCTCTTTCTTCCCCTGTACAGGTCAAGATGGCTACTCTTTTGGTTTTGACCCCTTTGTATTGGGGACCAAGATGGCTGCCAAGGCCTCGTACCGCTTATCTTTGCCATTAGATATGATGCCATCTAGAATATATGTTCAGAAGTGAGGAGGCGCCTTGCTTAAAAAATAATAAGGACTGATATCTGTTTCGGGCTAGATCAGTTACATAAGGAACATTAAGGTTTTATGGATGATTTTATTTGTGACAAAGTAAGGAGCATTTAGGATTTTATGAATGATTTTTGATTGCAATGATTTGATTAAGTGAAGACTCAAAGCACAATTTCATGTGTCCAGACAGTATTTTCAATCTTGAGTGAGGATTCCAAGTTAGTCGCTTGTCCAGCTTTAGTCCAAGGTAGTGGATCTATTCGACATGGGTAAGAGCAACATTATTAAAGAATACCGTAGGGCAGTCGGCAGGTTTACTACGAAGGGTAAAGGTGATTTGATAGGATTGATTAATAAATTAAACATTTTGTTGTTTTGTATCCAATCTAAAACTCGAGAGCTTATAACAGAACAAATAACAATATAATGGAAATTTCAATGTGACGCTAATTCAAATTAATAATTTGTTAGTAATGATTTAGATACAAAACACAAATATGCCCAATTCATATAAACAACCAAAATAAACACATTCAAACAAAACCAATAAGGGATACCATATTTCTTTAGTAATAAATTTGCACTACCCTATGTTTAATTTACCTGTATTTCTCAATTTAACATTTAATAACACAATCTATTCTATACTATCAGAAACTTAACATAATAATCTTATTTAATATAAATCAACAACCAATTCAGGTATAATATAATTTTATTTCACATTAAATTGCTGTTTATTTTGTTATTAAAAGTCATACAAAATTTAATAATAAGTAATTATCAAAAGTTAAACTTTATTCATTATAACATTATCATTATTATTATTAATTCGGCTCCACAACTCGATGTCGAGTCCTGGCCTCCTGCATCAGCCTCCACCAATCATTACGATCCTGTGCGGCCGCCATCCTGTTCCTCACTCCCATCATGGTCCTGGCATCACCACTTACACCGTCACTCCATCGAAGGTCTTCCTCTGTGTCTTGCTCCATGTAGTACCTCGGTCACTATTTTCCTTGGCAGATCACTCTCAGCCATCCGAGCAACATGCCCTGCCCACCTCAATCTACTGAGCCTCACAAACTGGACAACGTCTGGTTCCTTATTTAAAACTTTGAGCTTCTGGTCTTTTCGACGTCTCCATATCTGATCAATCTTAGTCCATATCTTACTCTCCAAGACCATTGAGTTGTGCTCACTAGCTTTGGAGATAGTCCACGTTTCCGAACCTTACAGAAGAATTGGCCGAATAATTGTTTTATACAAGTAAATCTTGGTGTCCTTAGACAAGCTCCTAAAATAGGGACTGTGGCTATAATAATAGCGGTTGGCACATAGGACTCTTCGTTCAATTTCGAGTCCACAACATTGTCTTGGGTTATGAGCGATCCAAGATACACAAACTCGGGGACATTTCCGAAAGTATATTCTCCGATGCTGATTTCTTCACCGGGCCAGGGGATTCTCTCTGTGACCATGTATTCGATCTTTTCTGCATTCACTTCAAGCCCTATTTTTCTTGCTGCTTCAGCTATTTTCATAAATCCACCAGAGACAGCTTGGAAAGAGCGTCCGGCAATGTCAATGTCATCAGCGTAAGCACGAAGCTGTATTGTTCTGCTGAATATTGTTTCGCTCTCTAATGGCCTTTTCAGGAACTAAATCAAAGAGGAGGCAGGCCAATGTATCTCTCTGCCTGAGTCCTCTTCCTGAGACAAATTCATCAGATTTAGCTCCACCAATCAGCACCATGCATCTCACCTCTCTCATGGTTAGCTTAACCATTCTAATTAACTCCTCAGGGATGTTGAATTCTCTCATTGCCTTGTACAACTGTCCCCTATGAATGCTGTCATAAGCTGCTTTAAAGTCAACAAATAGTCATTTTATTTTACATAAAATCATTATACACAGATTTTAGATAGAAATTATTGCTCCATAAAACTTTTAGACATCTTTAAATACAAATCGTTTAATAAATAAATTTTAGATAAACGTTTATTTTTTTTAAATAAATTAATTAATTGGCCCTAACAATGGTTTAACTCCATGATAGTTTTCATCTTGGTAATACTATCGCTTTAGGTGATATTTGATAATACAATTATTATCATTGATGTCACTACCACTTGAAAGCCAATTAGTTTATTTTTTTCTGGCTTGATTTAAAATTTACTGCATAATTAATATTTTCTGATATATAAAAGGCTGCAAGTATTTTCCTTTTTTAAATCTTATTTTCATTGTTTAAAATTATAGTGTTATCAAAATCAAAACTATGTTTATTTTTATGTGTATATAGTTTACCGTAAAAATTTATATATAAGAAAATGGTCAGGATTGCGGTCAAAACAAAAACAAAAACTTATTGTAAAATAAATAGTTGTAAACTATTTTTGTTTCACTTTTGACCGCAACCCTGACCATCTTCTTATACATATGTTTATTTTTGGATGCATGATGCATCAATGTTTTGTTTAGGTCATTTTCCTTATTTTTTTCTGTCATTACTAAGCAGATAAATTCTTTCACCCAAAAATAACTTGGTTTCATCTATGTATTTAGCTTGCCAATTCAAACATGAAGTTTTATATATCAATTGATGTTTTAATTCTATTTTATCCTTTATTTTACTACAATAATGAACAAGGTTTTAGCAGTTGAGACGTTTTAGATAATTATTAATAATAAAAATTCTTTTTTTTAGTTATCCCTTAATTGTAATAATAATTTATGTAGTAATTTAAAATTTATTTCACTGTTGTAAAATTTATAAAAACTATATCGTACAGGTTATGTTAGGTACATATGTTATATGTAACGTCAGGGGCACATGGCTGGTAGAGTCCTCCTTAATCTGGAACTTTAGCATATTCTATCTGTTCTAAATCAAATTAAAATTTGTTTCCTTTGTATGGAAATGTGTGCCAAGTAGTCTAATAATAAAAAAAAAATTAACATTTTTATGTTAATTGACAAAATATATTTTTTATTTCTGATTTGTAAAGTTACTGAATGTGAGAACAGTGTTGGCATCTATAATTTGGTCCATTCAAAGTTCCATAGAGGTAAAAAAACTTGTAAATGGAAATGGCAAAGGACAAGATACTTTAGTTATAAAAGGACACGCCAGAATGTCAGAAGACGCATTAAGTCTTTGTTATCTAGGCACACTTAACCCTGATAAAGTCCTATCTATTAAAAAAATGGTAGTTTATGTTTTGTATCTTATTTTAAAACTCTGAAGTTATTGTTTAGTGGCAAGGTCCCAACCAACCAAAAAAATAAATTTAATACATACGAATAAAATGTGTTTATTTATATAAAAAAAAAGTTATATGCTTTTAAAAATCAGGAAGTCAGTAATTTAAAACTATGGTGTTTATGTTTAAAAAAAAATGATATCAAACTTTTAAAAAACGTGGTGTTGTATTGATCCCTTACATGTTAACCAACTGAGCTCTTTCCAGTGTAACCCGTCGTTAGTTGCTAAGAGCTCTCCAATTCGAACCTTTTAATAAACTGAATAATCGTTCTGGAGAGCGGTCCAAAATAACTTATCTGATTTCACTATACGTGTGACAGATTGTCAAGTAGTGTCTACCTTATCTTCAAAGTTGTATACCGGGTAGTTAGTGATACGATTATGCATACAGGGTTTTACACTTAAATTGAGTAATTCAACTTCACAACTGAAAAACGATCATCAAATTATGTACCATACCAGATCAAAAATATCATTTAAATATAATTTATTGTGTTCTTTACAAGTTTAATACAGATAAACCCCTCTAAGACGGAACCACTCTACTTCGGGTACGGACATTTTTTTATCCAGCAGCGCACTGTACTTCTCTTAAATCGGCAAAAGTCATCAAAAATGAATGTGAATATTTACGATTCAAACTGTTATATGGAAAAGTTTTGGCTGAAATAAAAATATATATCGTCACTTAAACTGTCCTCTTCAGTCTGAAAAAATCTTACAACAACAGAAAAAAGGATTATAGCTCTGTAAACATTTCGCCAAAATTCTGTAAGACAAAAAAATATACACATGTTTTCTATAAAACAATGATTAAGGCAAAATGTTACTAGATATTGTGTTTGTGTGTGTGTTTGTATTTAGTCAGCCTACCTAAAAGATGAAAAGTTGACAGCAACATTTTCCATAAAATCGAATGTTCAGAGGTGCCATGTGGAATCGATTTTTCTTATTTTTACGATTTTTTCCAAAACAGCTCCAAAGATTTTGATTATACTCATTATATTAATGTACAATTGAATCTTCTGCTACCACTCATTAATTTCATTTTATTTAGTTGTGTTGCAAGTCCTTTAAGTGTTTGACAAGGTTTTTTTCCCCACAGTAATTCTTCAGTTGATTTTCATCAATTGCTAGTGAAGGAGGTGTTCCTCTTAGAACAAGAGTAAGTAAAAAAGTTATTTCACCCCAGTTTTTTATTACATTAATGAAAACTACGTTTAAATTACTAGTCAAAATTGATGAGTCTGCAAAGTATAAGTAGGGGAGATAAAAACATGGCTGTTTCAAAACGTTAAAAATAATTAATTTTTTATTCGACAATAATAGAAAAGTAGCATAAATTTGCTAAAATTCAAGTCCTAATCGAGCTTTTTACGTTCAATAGTTCTGGAGATACAGCTTTTTAAAAAGCAACATTTCATAAAAATGTTGTATGCAACGTACTGAATTATGAATAGTTAGTTAATTAATTTTGAGAAATCTATATCTCAAGAACTATGAGACTTACAGATGACTATTAACAATCAAATTACAGCTAGTTTAATGAACTATAAAGTAGTTTATAACGTTTATTTTCGTAAGAGTAGTAGTCTTCATGAAATTTGCTAAAATATATTGATGTATAATTGTTCCGACAAATTTTCACTTGCCAAATTTATATTCATATGTGAATATCATAAAAACTACTACCCCTACGATGATAAGTGTCATAAAGTACTTTATAATAAGTTAAGTTTCCTTTATATTGAGTATTGGTAGACATATGTGCGTCTTATAGTTCTCGGGGTATAATTTTTCAAAAATCTAAAATTTTACACGAATGACTAGAAATTTACATTTTGTGAGTTTATTTTGTCAAATATCTTAAAAACTACTACTCCTACAAAGATAAACATTATTGACTATTTTGTAGTAAATTTAACTAGATTTAATTTGGGTGCTGCTAGACGTCTGTAAGTTCTTTGGTTTCTGAAATAAAGTTTTTCATAAATCAAATTTATTGTCAGAACAACTATAAACAAATTTATTTTAGCAAATATCTTATAAACTACTATCTCTACGAAAGTAAATGTTATAAACTACTTTACATTACATTAAACTTGCTTTAATTTGAGTGCTAATAGACATTTGTACATTTGTACGCTAATAGTTATTGAGATATAGATTTCTCAAAATAAACTAACTAACTACTGATATTTAATTGCATTTTTATGAAATATAGCTTTTTAAAATGCTATATCTCGAGAGCTATTGGACGTAAATAGCTCTATTAGGACTAATATTTCAGGAAATTTACTCTACTTTAAATAATGGAATTTTAGATTTTCTAGTTTTATTGGTAGTTTTTAAGATATAGAGCTCCGATTGAAAAATTGATATTCTTTTTAAGGTTTTGAAACATCCACCATTTTTAATTCCCTATACCTATACTTGACAGACTCAGTTTTGACTAGTAGTTATACATAGTTTTCATTAAAGTAATCAAAAATTAAGATGAGATAACTGCCTTTTTTCCTACCCGGCTCTTGTACTATCTGGATTGGTTGACCAAATCAATATCACTAGCCAAACAATTTTCAAACCTCCAATGGTCCGTTCGTTTTAAATTCATAAAAAAATAACTTAAAATCGCATCTTTATGGTCTTATGTGATGGCACACTAAACAATGTGCAATTAAAATGATAGTAAATATTATGAAAAAAAAGAGAATATTAATGATTGTTCATTATAATCTGTAAGTATTAACATAAGGGGTATTCATGATCTTTAGTTTAACATGTTAAAGCGTGTTAAATGGAAACACTTATGTTAAATGGAGAAATATTTCCTTCTTTTGCCATGTTAAAACGATGTAACGTGTAACATGGCTGAGAGTCTGTTACTAGGTCTGTTAAATGGAGAATGACGTCATGCAAAAGACCAGCTGAGCTTGTCACCGTTTTATTTGTTGTCGTGTTAGGTTACTTACTCGTAGTTTGTATTTTGTTTATCTTGTGTTTTGGACTTTTTAAAAAGTGCAATCAGTAGCCAAACTTTTACACTTCTACTTTTCACTTATTTTAGCCATGTTGTAATAAATGACTGTAATCAAAACTTAGAAGTAAGCAATAACAGGAGGTTTTAGCAGTAAAGGTAACTAAACAAGTAGCTCAGAAAATCCGCTAGGAGCTCTTAAACATTTAACATGACTTTAAATAGGGCTGCTCACAATCCTATACTTATAACATTTAACATGGTAAAATATTTTACATTTAACACAATATCATGAATAC
>NW_027107952.1:249002-264683 GCF_000696795.3 Halyomorpha halys | reverse complement strand
ATATATATATATATATATATTTCCAAAATGTAGGAGGAGAGCTCTGAAACGTCGGTGCAGAAGATATGATTATAATAAAAAATATCATAAATAGTGAACACAATTTATTTCACTAATATTATAAATAAATATGAAAAAAAAGATAATTCATTTAATTTCTTAGACATTATTGTTAAACTATCGCAAAAGTTCTTAATAAACTACAATAAACTTAATAGCGGTGATAATATCCGGTTTCTCTATAACTGTAAAATATAATGACGAAAATAAGATTTGGCCAAATGGACGCTCGCATTGCACAAACAGCCCCATGCATCCGATCGAGGGGGGTCGCCAGTATCGACTCGTGAACTTGGCCAGAAGCCAAGGGGGGCACATCAGAGATGACTCCCCCTCCCCCCTGCCCCTGCAATTAGTAGGCCACTATAAATTACACTGCTCTGCTATGGCCGACTGTAGATGCTTCATGTTAATGATACTATTCCAAATTAACGCAATTACTTGTCATTCTTTAATCTATTCTTTGGAATTAAATGGGATTTTTTTAAACAATTTAATTTTATTGCAAGTTCAAATATTTTTCATAAAATACATGTTTATCATACAAATAAAAAAAAAATGTGTACCACTACGAACCATGAAGGGTCAGAGGTACAGTGCTTTGTAAGGAAGTACTAGACCAACAGTAGTGCAAGGAGGTGATTTGGTCAGAATCTCGATTTACTGCCAGATTTTTACCAAATTAATGAGGATCAGTGGACCGTTATAGGGCTCCAGAAGCCACGGGGTTGACTCACACCTACAGTATAACCGAAAACCATTTTCTGCTCAGCCGGATTCGAACCCGAGTCTTTGGAGTTCGTAGCATCGTGCCTCACCACAGTGTCACCTTGCTCCCCATCATGTTTTATTTTTCTTAATACGACCTGATATTGTAAATCATCATCATTTTTATTTTAAAAGACCTCCAATTCCATTTAATTTCAATTTTCGTGGACTAAAAATTTCATCAGAATTTTTTCTTTCACTAATATATGGAAAATATATTATAGTTTAGAGTTCTTCTTCACTCACGATCAGCTTCTTCCTGTGTATCAAATCGGACACAATATTGACTGCCCAATTTTTTGTTTTGTTTTATGAAGATTTTGGAACCAAAACGGTTCTAAGGCTTTTGATAAAATTACCCTAAATTCTTCTCCTTGCATCCATTCAATTTTACTTGATACATTTCTGAGATATTTATAAATATCAAATAATATATTTTGGATGAGAGGTATATTAATACTAATAGGGCCTTTTTCGCGAGATGCTGTTCTGAGTAAAAAGAAAAAAAAGTTTCATTCTATGAAAACTTTAGTTTCCCTAATTCATAGCAATCAAACACGACAGACTATACTTCACAGTTCATAGTCTTGATTGCAACTTTTTTTGTAAAAATTATTTATTGAAATATACTACTATATAGTAAAGTAGAATAAACAAAAGTGATTACATACGTATTAGAACTGCTATGTATACTGCGGTCGATCGGGATGCTAGGATATCTTATCAAAGACAATCATCCAAAAAATTGTTATGTTAATTTATTAAGATTGAGTCCTTCAAAACTATTGTTATTATTGAATTCCTTTCCAAAGGCTTTTTGTGTTTACCAGTTTATCAATTATCAAACATCTTTATATTGTTAATAATAATTATGTAATACAATAAGGGGTGGTATAGGGTAATAAACAGTGTATAAACTCTATCAAGGAACAAAGTATTTATTTACATTGATATGATTTATGGTTTAATATGATGAATGGTTTACCATAGAATATTGTTTACATTATAAATTGTTACCTAATATATCTAAAGAGCTGCTGAGTTGAGTGATGCACGTCGTAGTATGTAGTGACGTCTTCGCAGTTGGTATCGTGTAGTCCCTAAGGGTTGCTGTTCTAGTTCTGATAAGCCCTTCTTAGGACTTCTCGGGGAAGTACATCTTCTTTTCTCTTCCTTTGGTTTACCTTCGTCTTCAGTGTTCTGTTCCCTGTTAACCAGTTTCCCTCTCCTTCGTAGTTTAATTGTTGTCTAAAGAGTTTAGAACTAAAGGAGGTATTTCTTTTTGGGTTATATCTGCAATAAATGGAATATTGTGATTTTTGTAGAAAAAGTTATTTGTGGCGTAATAAGGTGCATTAAGGATTTTTCGAAGGATTCTGAATTGTTAGATTTTTTTATTAAATACGGAAGGGATTGGATGATTGGTGGGGCCTAGAGTTCAATTTACAACTCAAGGATACAATATTATGATATTTCAACAATATTATAATATTTCTACTATATCATGATATTTCAAGACTCTAAAAAGAAAGTCCATAGGTTTAATTATATAGTTTCACATTTTTATTTTTTATATTCTGTATTGAAAATTTTTAAAAAAAATATTGGTAATGGATAGGATATTAGATCTCTGGAAAAGGGTAGTTTTATAAATTAATTTTGAAGGGATTGGAGAGAATATAAAAATCCCCTATAATGCTGAACCTAAAGGGCAGAAGATGGTTGCCCAAAGGGCCAAGAGGCTGTTTTAGATTCCAGTTGCCCTCCTTCTCAACGAGCCAATTAATTAGGTCGCAACTCTCCTCCCCTTTAAAAGTATAAAACTAAGTATATAGATTATTCACTATCAAGCTACTTTTTTTAAAATTTTATAAATACAATTTATAAATTATCGTATAAAAATAATTTCTGAAAGCTTTATTTATTTATATTTATATATTTTGATAATAAAAAAGGCATAATTTCGAGCTGTAAAAATTCATACCTACATATTAGCACAGTGTCTTCATTTTTCATGCAATGACTGCACAAGAGTACATTTAATTATGGTTTTAAAAAATGTTAATGTGAGGGAGTGAAGGACAAACATCAGGACGTTCGGTGTTTTTATTATTTCGTTTTACTGAATACAATAAGCAATGACGTGTATTTTTAATGAAATTCATAAGCAATAACTAACTGAATCGATGTTAAAATAAAACTAAAAATATTTCCCAGATATTAATTACTACAAATATTCAATATTTATCTACAACAAAAATATATTTTTTTTAATTACAAATTATATTACTATTAACGGACTTCGAAGATAGATGTGGCTGTTATTCCACGGCCTTCTAAATCAATATCATCTTCTTAATATCCAATCCTGACAATGTTATTTATTGATTATAATGTTATATTGCTGAATTTATTACATCTAATTTAAATATTTGGGTTAAAAATTGTAATTAGTGTTACTCTAATGGCAGTGCCCGAGATACTTATTATAAAATAAAAATGGACAATTGGAGTTCAGGTAATGTTCAGATTTTCCACTCAAGTTGAGTGTTTGCGGCTTTAGCGCACTTGCTCAGCCTCCACTGACTCACTACCAGTGATGCGGCGAGAGGGATGCGCTGGGATCTTATGGACTCTGTTCTGCTCCTTGCACGTGGAGGATAGTGTGGGCTCAGGGATCCTCAGGTGGATTGTGTAAATATTGTATATAGGAGTGTAAATGTGACTAGAGATTCTTTTATTTTTATTATTCTTGATTAGATTTGAACATACAACCCTTCGTACATTTACAGGAACAAACTGGGATCAGAACCTAAACACAAGGAGCAGAAGAACTAACAGTGAACTGTTTGCAGAGACTGGTCAGTTAATACCTCATGATTTGAAGGCAAGGAGATCATGAGTGGAACATGAAGCTCGAAGCAATCCATCAGGACGCCTTTACACAATAATGAATGTCAGTATAGTAGACAAGATACCACGTGGGAGGCGAAAAACCTGATGGGTAGACACAATCAACAAAGACGCGAAAGAGCTACATGCATAAAACTGGAAAGCAGTTGCACAAGACACAGGAAGGCTGTTTGACAGATCTACAAGGTCTGCTGTATAATCAACCGAAAAAAAAATATATTACGAGTACATTTTATACATTATATAGTGCTTATTTATGTTAAATGTAGGAATTCTTAAAGGTTTTTGCTTCCATGCTCTTTTTCAAGTCAAAATGAATTACAGTAGTTAAAAAAAAAACCTTGAAATTGAAATTTCACACCCTTATTTTTTTTTTTCCAAGTGTTCAAACAAGAGAGTTTCAAGCTTTGAAAGATACTATTTACTTAAAAAAATATTTTGCTTCCCAATACATTACAAGCATGTAATTTCCTCACTTAAAAATATCCACTCAGCACTCCTTAATTTTAATATTTTTTCATCAGTTCTTAAGGTATGTACTCTTGAGTGGCCACTAAATGACCAATGAAGTTAGTTTGCCAATAAGTATGAATTTTTTTAGCTCGAAATTATGAATTTTTGTCATTGAGATTTTCGAAAGTGAAATCTTTTTATCTTTAGATAATGATTAGAATAAAAGTTAACACAAACATGAATAATTATTAAATAATATAAATATCGGTCATTGATTAATGTTTAAATGGTGTATCAAACGGGTACAACACCTTTGTAGGAATAAATGTAAGAGGCAAAAGTTTAAAAAAAAAATCTTTATTTATGTTCAGAGTGATGCGGTGAGAGGGATGCGCTGGGATCTTTTGAGGTCTGCTCTTCCCCTCACACGTGGGGGATAGAGTGGGCTCTGGATCCTCAGGTCGATTGTATAAATATTGTATGTTAGAGTGTAAATGTGACTAAAGACTATATTATTTTTTCATTATGTTATTCTATTTTTTTCATGCACATAGTTTGATAGTTTATTCTTCTGTTTGTATATATTTTAAGAGAGTTTTTTTTTCATTCATTTATTTATTTTATTTTATTTTAGTATGTATGAGATCATTCATCACTATTACCTATTGTCCACAACTGGCAGATTGTAATATCTATCAATAATTAAAAATGTATTTAAAAAAAAAAATTATGTTCAGAGGATATCCTAAGAAGTTAAATGGGCAAATTAAGATGAAAAAAAAAAAAAAAAAATACGGCTCATTATCATACTTCCGTAGTTACGGAAGTTAAATTGCAGATTTTTTTTTTTTTTTTTATCTTTTAAGTTTAAATGAGTTATTTTACATTAACTTTAGTCTTATCTTCTACTAATTTTATTCAATGTGCTGTTTTATAAGCATGTATTTTCGCATTAATGAAAGAGTTCGCCTAGCTTAGAATGAATAAATTGTAGAAACAACAGCAACAAAAGTTAAATTGGTTTCTTCAGAGAAGGGAGTTGGCGGTAAAAATCGAACAGAACGCATAAGGCAGTGGGACTGAAACTTTTCAATTGGAATGGTTTGCCCTCTGAGCTCAACTGTTCCCTAACTCAAATCATTACAGCTCGAACCAAAACTTTATGCCGGATTCCCATTATGGCATTCAGTAAAATGTCAAAGTTGAGAGATATCTATAAATTTTTGAGGTATCCGTTTCATGTCGATTGTATTTCTTATCATCAAGTAAGATATGGAAGTAATGATCTTTTCAGGAATCAGTTATGAATGACTCAGTCACAAAAAAAAGTGGTATTTTTCCGATTCACTGACTCACAAATGATAAGTTGCCAAATATTTGATTAATAAAATCTAATTGAATATTTGGAAAGAGAAAATTTGGAGGATTTCTCAGTTATAACTTTAAATGACACGGCTTTGTCTAGTACAGTATCTTTAGGTCCACTTTTTCCCACGCTATTAATGATTATTTTTATTTATTTTAATGTATACAATAATGGTTGCCTAAGAACCATACATTGTGTATCTATAGTTTAATTTCTTATTCAATGATAAAAACTAAAGGTTTCATAACAGATTAAAACTAATAATCCATACATATCATCTTTCCTTTTTAATTATTATGGAAAAAATACCTAGAATTACGAGGGTGGTTTGAAAAGTTCTCGGAATGTAATAAAAAAGAAGTGTCTTATCTCGGTGGAACTGCTTTCATTTTTAAACATAATCTGAAAAGAAAGGAAACATTTACTAGACAAACGGTCCAAACTTCGAATCCATTACAAAAGACTGATCTACATGACTATTATAAGGCCTATTTGGACATACGGAGTTGTTATCCATATTAAATTTAAGATTAAAAGTTTCTACAGTATCTTTTGATAGTACCCCATTCATTCCTGTTGAATAAATCAGTTACTTAGGACTAAATCTGGACAAACGACTGACATGGAATCCTCATACAAGACTGAAAAGACAGGAAACTGCTAGTCGATTCCGACCATTACAACATTTACTAGACAAACGGTACAAACATCCAATCCATTACAAAAGACTGATCTACATGACTATTATAAGGCCTATTTGGACATACGGAGTTGAGCTCCACTATACCATCTAATTCCTCTCGAATCCTATCCTTACAGTCCAAAATCCTTCGTAAAATCCTTAATGCTCCTTACTTTGTCACAAATCAAATCATCCATCAGGACCTCAATGTCCCCTATGTTGCCGATTTGGCCAGAACCAGATACCAATCCTTCCATAATAAACTTCCCAACCACCCAAACCAACTCGTTTCTAACCTGGCTTCTCCTTCACTACCTAATAATCCTCCTAGACGTCTGAAAAGAAAATGGCCTCGAGATCTTATCCTATAGAAATGTTTTTTGAGTTCAATCAATGGGTAGATTCTCCACATGTTTTTATCATGTCATAATATCACTTACAGCAAATTTGGTTGATGTGTATATATGTATACAGTTGTAAATATTGATAAATAAATTATTAAAAAAACAAAAAAAAAAACATAATCTCTCTGTAGACTAATGGATTTGGTCCAACAATGTTCCAATGCCTTGATCCCATCTCGAAAATGAGATTCCTCCAGACCTGTAAATACTTCTCTAATTCGGCTGTCAGTTCTTCCGTTATAGGAAATCTACGTTCACCTAGGAAAATTTTCAGCTTGGGGAAAAGATGGAAGTCTGATGGTGCCAAATCAGGTGAATAAGGTGGATGTGGCAACAAATAGTGGACCTAAGTTTCATCTGTAGTCATAATCAGGCGCAAACAATATTGTTGGTTGCGCTGAAAACGGACCAGATTTTGACATTTCCGGGTCACATAATTTACTATCAAATAAATTATTCTAAAAATATACTTATTTACCATTTTGATGGTCTAAAAACATTAGCTAATATAAAACTAAGAATCATAATAAAATTTAGCATGGAGCTAACAAATAATATATTTTAATGTAAGTACTACCAAAACTCGGGTGAAAAACTTTTATTACTGCTAATTAAAACCACATATATGTTTAACCATGTTAGGATTAGTAAAATATACTTCTTTAAATACTGCACGAGTAAATATAACATAAATGAATGATTAGAATTTAGATTATAATTAGACTTAGAAAAATAAATTAGTATAGAATATTCTTAGAATAGACTAGAGTTGTTTCTGTTTCAGATGTTAACCTGTATGCTCACTACGTATTCAAAGCCTTCGACGTCAATTGCAATGGAGCCATCAGTTTCAGAGTCAGTATTAGATCTTCTATTAGAACATTTAGTATTTTATTGTATTATTATTAAAATTTATTTTATAGTATATTATTCTTTATTTTATGTAGTATTAGTATTGATTAGGTGCTCCATGCACTTGACAGTCGCTCAAAACCAACTTTCAGTTTGTAACGAATCACGAAATGTTGGCACATATTTTTCAGTTTGCAGAAAAAATCTGTATACTAATTAACATCAAATATTTTTCTATAACCATTCCAAAGAACATTTCGTGAAAAATTCCCTGGTCAAACATTCATTCATTAGTAGTATTACAATTAATATAGTTGTGGCCCAGACCAAAATGTAGAAATACTGAAATATATCTGAGGCGTGAGGCTTCAAATCAGCTTCATCCCCATTTTTCTTATTTTTTTTTTATTTTTTCTATTTACATCGTGTTCTCGATTCACTACATCACATTACCAAGCCAGTTATTTCAACCCAATTTTTGATTACTTTAATGTAAACTATGTATAACTACTAGTCAAAATTACTTAATTTGCCAAGTATAGGTAGGGGGAATAAAAAATGGCGGCTGTTTCAAAACGTTAAAAAGAATTGATTTTTCATTCGAAGCTGTGTATCTTAAAAACTACCAAAAACACTAGAAAATCTAAAAAGGACATTATTTACGTCCAATAGTTCTCGAGATATAGCTTTCTAAAAAGTAACATTTCATAAAAATCTACTGAAATATCAGTAGTTAGTTAATTTATTTTGAGAAATCTATATCTCAGGAACTATGCAATGTACAGATGTCTATTAGCACTCAAATTAAAGCTAGTTTAGTGTACTATAAAGTAGTTGTTGACCTTTACTTTCGTAGGAATAGTAGTTTTCATGATATTTGATAAATAAAATTGATTAATAGTTGTCCGGACAATAGGTTTGATTTATGGAAAACTTTATTTTAGAAACCACTGGACGCATAGATGTCTGCCAGCACTCAAATTAAAGCTAGTTAAATTTACTATAAAATAGCATGTTTGCAGGTGTTGTAGTTTTTATAATATTTGACAAAATAAACTCACAGAATGTTAATTTCTAGTCGTTCGTATAAAATGTTCGATATTGCAACAAATATATCCCATAGGATATATTTAGGATATAGGGGTAGTAGTTTTTATGATATTCACACATGAATATAAATTTGGCAAATGAAAATTTTGATTGAAAAACTGATCGGCTTGTCAATGTTCTTTAGCTTTCATAATCTTTTTTTTTAATTCGGATGGAGTTGGTTTTGAAGCTACACGCCTAATCTATTTTTCTGATTCTATTTCACGCCTTTCTGATGATAGGTTGCTTTTTCTTTTTAATAGGTATCCGGTTTCTCATTAAAAGACACTATAAAACAAGAAATTCTTTAAGGAAATACCATTCAATCTAAGCCTGAAGAAATAATCCTTCAAGTAATACAGAAAGGTTTTATCTACCATTCTGATAGTTTTCAGTACTGAAGTTGATATAATAAACTAAACCAAATGAATTCTTCTAGTATGTGACATTAGAACGTATATAACGTTATATATGGGCTCCAGTCTAAACCTACCATACTCAACCACCAGTAAAGCGGAGCCTCCCCGTTCGACATATAAATGAAGTACAACAATAAACCTTAGAATATCTCCGGGTAAAAGAAGAATTAAGTAATTGTATATACTATTTATATTTTTATTTTTACCAACTAAATTTTTTTCCTAACAGAATAAAAAAAAAAAACCGTGCCCGTGCAGGCCTCGAGGCGACATATTTCCGTGACAACGTATACTCTATGCTAATATTACATAAATATAAATTAAAATCAATCCAATGTTATATATTTGAAATAATAAACCAGTTCACATTAATTTTTATACATATGATATAATATCCATATGTTAAACGAAGTCAATTTCCGTTACGGGACACTTTTTCTAACATGGCATCCCGCAAAATGATTTATAAGACGTTGTCACGTCAAAATCTACTTCCGTTACGGGACACTTTTTCTAACATGGCATCCCGCAAAATGATTTATAAGACGTTGTCACGTCAAAAAAAAAAAAAAATATATAGTGTCCCAGAATATAAGTTCACTCCTCTTCCCTGTATTTTCCTTATATCTTCGTGGTCTATAGTGTGAACCAAAAATATCGTTACGTATTTATACATATTTTCAGTCTTGGTCCACATATTATTGCACACGACGACATATATTTCTTTCCCTGAAGCTGAGTATTAATAAATTGAACGAATTGAAAAATATTCATATCTCTCAGCTAATTTAAAATTTAGTTAGTAGTTGTAAAAAACAAAATTACTTATTTTTCATAAATCAATTTAAGATAGTGAAACATTAATTATTAATAAAAAATAACAATATGCTCTTTTTGTATATGTATATATTTTTCTCTTTTTGTATATTTCTTTTTTCTCTTTCATAATTATGTATTGTAGATATTAGTAAGTGATTGTTTTTTTTTTTATATTTTTATAAAAATTAGTTATATTTGTATTTTTATAAATAATTTATTTTATAATTGGTGGTATAATTAGTTTGTCGGTAGGTGCGATCAGCACAAATTAACAAAACCATATTTATTTATTTTATCAATATCAGTTGCAGGCCTACCTTCTACACCATAACGTAAATCTCCTTTCTGGTTCTCATATTTGTTACATTATTCTTTTCCCATTCTCCATACTCTACCTTTTCCTATTGTGTGTATATATATTTATACATATTTATATTTTTAGCATAGGTATATAAGTTAATACTCACAATGTAATTCAGATATAAGCCACTCACTATTTTTCATTGTCTGTCATAGTGTTCAATTTGTAGATTCAGTTTATTTATTTATTTCTTTAGTTTTTTAGACACTACTTGCATATCTTATATTATACATATCTTCTTACCTACATGATATTATATTTCATCTCTCACTGTTTTCAATCTACTACCATCTAATTCCACGATTATCAATCAATTAAATTTTTTTTACTATTCAATTATCAGTTATCAATTTTTTATTATTTTTGATTTAATTCAATATTTTGTATACTATAAATTTGTTTGTATACTATTCCTTTTCAACTGTATGTTTCTCTAAATGTTGTTGTTATCTCTTTTGTTCTATAGCCCTGATGAAGACCTGAAACTCAGGTCGAAACGTCGGCATAAAATAAATAAATATGGTTTTGTTTATTTATGTTGTTCTTTGCTGACCGCACCCCCCGACAAACTTCTCCTATCATTAATCTACGGTCAACTATCTACAACTCATTAATTTATTTTATAATTGTTTAATATATTTTTTGGTAAGCTATCCCAATGTCAAAATAATATTGCATTGTCCTTGAGTGTAAGTATTTGTATCTACATCAGCTTGAAGGGTACTGTTCTCAAATATGATCAGAAGATTTGAAAAAAAAAGTAAAAAAGTATTACCACTCATTGTAAGAGTAAATTAATGTTTTCAGAAGTATCGTAAGTTGTTGGTATGTCAGTATGTAACGAGTTTTTAGCCGACAGCTCCACTGATTTTCAAATTTGATGGTTCGAACTATTAAATAAAATTCCATAAATGTTCTTAAGCAATTTGAGTCCAAAATACCGTAAATTTATTGTATTAAATAAGTTGAGTCAGATCATCTGTAGCTCTTTAAACTTTTATTGATATGGTTCTCATCTTTAAATTGGTTCTCAAATTCTATAGCTCAAATTTCTCAGTACTATCCTGTAAATGTTTTGAGCACAAAATATTAAAAAAATATTTATATTTTTTATTTAAATGCGTATATACTAATGTTTAAATATCCAGTTACACAGCGTACACATCTATCCACAATTGGATATACATACACTACAATACATTAACATTTTTAGTTTTTCTAACAATTATCGTCAATACACTAAATACATTACACTTAAATACTTCTTTTCTTAACAAAAAAATTATTTTTTTCTCACTTTTCGTATTTCCTTCCAATATACATATATTATTAGTTTTCTTCCCCTTCACACAAAGCCAAATATAAATAAAATAAAATAATTTAAAAAAATATCGAATAGTGAGAAATTAGTGTGATATCAGATGTTATTTCATTCCTCCTTAAACGTATTGATGGATTATTAGTTAAATTATCGCTTATGGATAATGAGAGTTAGTTAAGAAGTCGGTTACATTCAGACACATCATGTTCTTTACACGCACCTATGCAAGATACTTTCTATCCTGACATGCATAGATTCACGACCGGGAACGGAATGTACTTGCAAAGAAACACTTGTAGTGTAAAGTATTCAACTATTATATCTAATACAACTTCTAAATATAAACGACTACTTTATTAACAACCCACCAAAATATATTTTTTGATATATGCAAAAACAACCCGTTTCTTATGAAAGAAATGGTTATTTCAGTGTGTTTTTGATTTTTTTTTTAACATATATTTTCAATGGTTTACAGATATCTAAAAGAAAATTGTAAACAGTTAACTTAGAAATATAATAATTTAATGAAAGGGATGGACGGGTCACAAATGTTGGACCACTGTTGCAGGACCTCCTGGTGACCCTATCTACGCTGCTGAGAGGGTCCATCTATGAGAAGCTTAGGTGGACCTTCAAGCTCTACGACATCAACGGGGACGGCTGCATCACCCGCGCCGAGTTGGGGGAGATCGTCCTCGCAGTCCACGAGCTCATCGGCAGGAAGGTACATCAAGTGAGTAATAGTAATAAAAACAATTATTACAATAATAGTAGTAGTAACAATGATTACAGTAACAATAATAGAAATAATTATAATGATTAAAATAATACTCATTGTATGAAGCATACCTTGACCTTAATGCCAGGGATACTTCACTCATGGTAGGCTGGTTGGGTTTGAGTGGACTGTATAATTGAAAAATGAAACATGATTAAATGTAATAAAATTCTATTGTTTTATGTTACAAGAGGTGTAGGGGGTGAACAAAAGAAAACATTATGATTAGATTGTTAGTAGAATTTTGTATGACTGGGTATGGAAATTGTAGATCTAACATTGAGGTGGTTAATGATGATGTGGATGTTGGTTAACTATTGCTAGATGGACTTACTGCAAGGTTCTTTCTTCCCTCCACATTCTTAGGCCTCTCTCCCCTCTGCTGCCGGGAACCACTCAAGTAAATCTACTCACTCATGTAGATATTAATGATGAGTTAACAAAAGAAAAAGATGGACGCTTCTCTGGCTGAGACAAGATGGCTCTCTTCTCATTAGTCTGGGATGCTTCTCATCCACAGAGAGCGCTGGAGGAGGTGAGTTTTGGCTGTTGGCCACGTGGGGTGCTACATGGCAGCCTTTCCGATTCAACCTTTCGGTTGCAGTAGATTACCGGGAACAGTCATAGTAATAATAATTACTATAATTTTAATAATAGTTATAGTAAAAATAATCACAAATATAGAAATATTAACTATAATAGTAATAATACATTTTTTTGGTCTCTTCACTTACGAAAAAAGACTTTCAAAAAGAATTCCAACTTTTCTCAAAATTTTGGCCAAATGGAAAGACCCGTATACAAAATATAAGTGTATTGGATATAATATATACAAGTTAACAAATTCTATAGTTATTATAACTGGTTACTATTTTCATGGTTTTTGTTTTTGTAATCACTAAGTACCCGAATATTATCCTTAAAACTCAACAATAGATTTCCCATCAGTTTCCATTCTGTAAGTTACCTTGTTTTACAATCTTAAACGCCTCATATATCAACTTGTCATTCTTTAACAGCAATTGTAAATAATAATTATAATAGCACAATATATAGTTCTAATATTAGCCCTAAATTAAATCTGTTTAAGTAAAGAGAGCTAAAAAGTGAAAAGGATGTACTGCAATATCCTCCCCTAGATAAGGAGTATTGTCGAGCCATTGAGCACTCTTCTCAACAACATTACTTCTGGAAAGTTGCCAGTAGCTTCTGGCCGGCATATTGTTCTTCCATAAACAGACTCTCTCTGGATCTTTGGGTTTTGTTGTCTATTATGACATTATATAGGCCCTTTATCATCAGGATTTTCCTATTTTCCTTTTATTTATTTTTATTAACAAAACTAGTATTTAAGTCACATAAAATTGATGATTTCTTTCAGAAAGAAAGATTCGAAAAGAACAAAACAAAACAAGCTGGTCCGGATTATAAACATTTATTTTGCTTAGCTAACTGTTGAAAAAAAATAAAGGTATCTTTTAAGATAAAAGGAAAGGATAAACAGATTTTACAAAGTTAATAAATATTTAAAAAAACAACAAAAAAAAACAATGCTGGACGAACTCCGATAGGTCAGAGACGATGTTTTCAAGTCCCATTTTTCAAACGTTGGTGGGCCCACGTATATACAGCACTCTAATAACAATTTACGCAGACAGGATCTAGTGAGGACATCTGGAGAACTATACAAAGATTGTTACGATTGCCATGGTAAGATAAAAACACTGACGATATCTGCGTAGACAGAAGGGATTATGGGGAAAAACAAAAACACGAGCGATATGTTTAGACGAGTGGGCTTTGGTTTTGAGAAGGGGAATCTTCAGCACGTTCTGAATAGGAGAGTTGTGGCATGGTATCTTTAGAGGTTATATCTCTATAATTCTGGTTATACGGTGACCAGAAAGGAAATATCGGACAACTTTGTGTTCTGCCAGGAGTACACCCAAAGACTACGTGGGGTTTGAACTAAATTTTATTTTAATATCACTTTTATATTCCTTTGTGCAGTAATGTAAATAATAGTTGATAAGGCTAATCATTTAAGTTAAAGTTAAGTCAACCTATAAGTTCTCATTGTTTTATTAATTGATATGAATTATTTTCTTTCCTTTTTCATTCTGTGTACATATATTTCTTCTTATCATTAAACTTTTGTACATATAGTTCTTCTGTTCATTCTTATGCATGTACACTGCTTCCAACTTGTTAATTTTACCTATTTTTTTTTTGTTATGTTTACTTAATATTTCGATAATTCAAGAGGTGTAAGGTAACACCCCTGGGTTTTCTGTTATCTACATGTAAAGGTATCCGCCAGTGGTTATAATTCGATTATTATTTATATATTGTGGGCATATTGTTTCGGGGTTTTCGTTATTTCTAAGGAAAAAATAACGTAGTGCCTAAGGAGCAATTTATTCTTTATTGTTTTGTCTTTTTTCCCTTTTGGTTATTATACTTATCAACTGATTTCAAACCGTAGATTATCGTATTGTTACTGGGCAAAATAATCCTTACTAGCCGTTTTTCCGTCATTGAAACACAAGCATAAATAAATCTTCTTTTAAAACAAAAAAAAACTTCTAACGAAATGCAAAACAACAATAAAACAAAATAAAATAAAAACAACGTCTAATAACAAATGTTTACAAATTGATATTAAATATGACGTAAGTAACAAAGAGTTATTATTCATTGTATATTCTCTTTCAAAGTTTACCGGTGCTATTATTGTTCATTAAATTATTGACCATATTCATAAAAACGCTGAACGCTCTTACGCGTCAACTTTACCTGATTCGTGACAGCAGTGGCACCGGCTTGAATACGGCCTGTGGATTGAATTTTATTTCTGTGTCGTTCCCATGAAATTATAATCGGCCGCCCACTGTGATTAGTATAGGGTGGTACCCTACAGGTAACAATATAAAATAAAGAATCATACTTAAGTAATCACCAGGAATGATTACATGTAGTGAGAGAGAGAGAGAGAGAGAGAGAGAGAGAGAGAGAGAGAGAGAGAGAGAGAGAGAGAGCAAATAAACTAGAAATCACAAAAAAAAATTGTTGATCCAGTAAATTTGATTTTCGTTTATAATATAGTGATAAAGACATGTAGGGAAACTATCCATTGGTAGCACTCTGATGACGTTTTTACATTAGCAGGTTTCGTGGCCATCATCTTTTTAGGCGCCTTCGGATTGTCAGGAATGGCAGAGGAAGTAAGGTTAGAAACTAGTCGGTTTGAGTGGTTAGGGAGGTTGTAATAGAATGAATGGTATCTGGTTCGAGCTAGATAGGTTGCAAATGGAACATTGAGGTCTTTGTGTATGATTTTATTTGTGATAAATTAAGGAGCATTGAGGATTTTACGAAGAATTTTGGATAAGG
>NW_027107952.1:246359-248107 GCF_000696795.3 Halyomorpha halys | reverse complement strand
CTCTCTCTCTCTCTCTCTCTCTCTCTCTCTCTCTCTCTCTCTCTCTCTCCCTCTTTCCCTCCCACCTTTTTTTATACCCCTTAACTGTACTTAGCAGTCTCATCAATTTTGACTAGTAATTATACATAGTTTACAAGCGAGAAACGATGAAGACTATCTAGACGCATTTCCTGCTCTGACAGAAGTATGTAATAAAACATTTGTCAATGAAAATTTTTAAAAATATAATTTATATTATGCAGCAATATGCCGGATGGTAGAACGAACAACTTCAGCAACAGAAAAAAAAATTGAGCTTCATGTCTTATTCATTTGACAAGTATAAGGCCCATTTCCATGATATTTTTTCATAAGATGTCATATTACACAACGAATTAGAGTTGGGAAAATTAAACTTTTGTACCATGTAGCTGCGTATAATTTATAAGTACAAGGTATAAGGTACAACAAATTAATTATAGGGACAGGGAATTCATGAGCAGTATCATATTGTATGATGATGCTCGAGTAAAAGTGAAGTACTTCCATCTAAGTATTTTTATTAAATGAAGTACCAACTTTATTTCACTTTGTACTTAGTACTCATGTACTTTTTGCTCATTTTTTTAAAAAATATATTTTCAATTTTATGTAAAATACAGTAACTGAAGGGAGTAAGTGGATATAGGGGTTATGTTACAAATAGTAAATTTTAATCTGGATTTTCATTTAATATGGAATATAAATCTTTAAGGTTAAAAAATTTCCAAACTATTTTATATTTTTCTTTATTGGTCTACAACGTTTCGGGACTATTATCCCATATTCACACACCTTTATAATCCCCATACTTATTATACTTTCTATTTCACTATTGAAAACATGTCATCCATAATGATGATTGAAAATTGTTTCACGCCGCATTATTTAATTCATTAGCCTTCACAATTGGTACATTCTTCTCTTTCTGTAGCACAAATGGTTTATATTCATCTTTGAAAGGTTTTTAACCTCAAAAATTTATGGCAAGTAAATTTTAAGAAAACAAGGTTCGATTTTTTTTTTTTTTTGAGCTTGATGTTTATGTTTTGAAGTGTACATCTCCTTCTACATCTAGGTATCTCAGTTATTAATTGGATTTTGAGGTTACAGTACCTTACACTAGCAATATAGGCACTGTCCCCTTCATCCACACTAAAGATTCAATCCTTCAATTGTGATCAATTACAAAAGAACTCATCATTTTTAAACTTGAAGTAATCTATTACAAAAGTAATCATTTAGTTCGTGAATAACTGGTACGTTTAGTCACAGCGTAATCAAGTACTGCCCAACTCTGATACGGATACTGGTACTGACATGACGAGCATAAATTAGTGAAAAATGTTCACTCACAAGAGTGAAATTGTAGGTCCTTTCCTCCTCTCCCTTATCGCTCCTGGTTTCTCCAGTCCACTGATCTTCAACTTTACCTCTCCATCGCCATCCACGTATCTTAACATTTTTACTAAACACTAGAGCTTACTCAATGAGAAAATTAATCGAACTATATTGATTTAAGTCATATGTTATAAAAATGAAACAAAACTATGAACTTTTAAGTTTTATTTATTAAATTATTGAAAACATTATTCGTTTAATTATATTATTTCAAAAATTTTTGAGACAAGGTAATTATTTATTAAATAAAACCAAAAATTGTGTCCAATTCTGTCTCAACACTTTATTTCTCACTAGTCCAACGTTTCGGCCATTCCAGCCATCTTCAA
>NW_027107952.1:244017-246165 GCF_000696795.3 Halyomorpha halys | reverse complement strand
AGAATAGCCTGCAATAGAAATTGTGAATTAATGTGAGGAGGAGTTTTGTATTGAAGATGTCCTTGAAGATGGCTGGAATGGCCGAAACGTTGGACTAGTGAGAAATAAAGTGTTGAGACAGAATTGGATACAATTTTTGGTTTAATTTAATAAATTATTCGTTTATTAATCAACCATTATAACAAAAGATTAAACATACGTTTTCAATCAGTAGAGTTCAGATGGTTTGGGTTTTTTTTTTACCGATTCGAATCTATCTCCATTTTTCCTTTTTTCTGCTTTTGTATATTAATGAAATTCTATGATATTATAAAAACTTTAGGCACACATTATATGGATATTATAAATAAATTAGCGTTCTAGTTTTTATGTGGTTATATATAAAATATAGAATTAATTCAGTCATTTTTGTTTGTTATTGTATAAAAAGTAAAATAAAAAGTTTTTATAATTATAAAAGAAAATAGCTTTATATAATAGAAATGGTTTTTGAAAAATTGTTAATTTTAGTTTTCATTGTTCATCTTTGTGGTAATAGAGGTAGGAGAAAATTATTTTATTAGTCTATACGCTTGTTAACATAATGGAAGATAATCTTCAGGAAGGTAATTTTTCTCCTAAAATGTATGACTAATAGAAATAAAATAGTTTTTATTCATTAAATGACATTAATATTAATATATATTAGCAAGAATGACAAATAAGGAAAAAATTATAGGTTATTGTTATCAGGTTAATAGTTCTTAAGTAAATATATCATATATTAGTGTTGATGTAAGCGCATTTTATGGTTTTGTTGAATTTTTTTATTTATGGTTTTGTAACCTGAAGATCGGGGAAATTTCCCGAAACGTTGTTGCTGATGATATGAAATAAATTATTGTATTTGAAATAAGGAAGAATTGTGTCATTCACTAAATCTAGTTTAATTCCATAAGTCTCTTCCAGTAATTGATCATTAAGTTTATGATATTATATATTTATCTATTGTTTATTATTACTAAAAATAAGAACTGTTTACGTTGTTCAAATAAAAAATATTAAAACTATTTTAGAGAAAGATTTTTTCATAAATTCGTTATTTTAGCCATTTCAAAATATTTTAATGAGGATAAGACCCAGCTGATTTCAAAGACCATTGAATTCTTCATTGACATGACGGGTTTAATTGAAATCGTTAGTCATTTTCGAGAAAATCGAAAATATGTGAAAAATCGATTTCCAACACACATACAGACCATTTTGCGGGACTTGGTTATGTCTACTCAGGGGACTTCAAAACGTGTTTATTCCGTCTCGAAAACTCAAATACGATTTTTTTACGATCACAATATTTTTCCTTATTATATATTCTCTTTATAGGGAAATAAAATTAAAATGTAGCCCCCTTCTACATTAGCTCAAGCAATTAAGACTAATTTAACCAGTACTATTTTACTTCACGGGGTTGCAGTGGGGAATAAAAATATTGTTAAATTGAACTTATCTTTTTTTTTTTTTAAATACTTTTTATTTATTGATAGATATTACAATATGCCACACAGTTGTGGGCAATAGGTAATAGTGCTGAATGATCTCATATATACTAAAATAAAATAAAATAAATAAATGAATGAAAAAAAAAAACTCTCTTAAAATATTTACAAACAGAAGAATAAACAAAATGAACATAATCAAACTATCTGTATGAAAAAAATAATATAGTCTCTAGTCAGATTTACACTCTAATATACAACATTTACACAATCGACTTGAGGATCCCTGAGCCCACTCTATCCCCCACCTGTGAGGATTATTATTTAAATTAATAATAATAACATCATTGTCATCACCATAGACATTCCCTCTTCTACCACTGTGAGGTATGCGGATCCTGCTTATAATGTCCCATATGTCTCACTGGAACTAACTCTCTTCTACTCCAATCCTTTCCAATTCTCTGGTTCTTTTCCTTTCAGTGCGGGGTCCTTAAGTCTTTCTCGCGCTTCTATCTGCATCCACCCTAAGAAGATGTCCAAACCATTTTATTCTGTGCTCTTCCAGAATGGTCTCAGCGGGTCTGATGTCGAGTTTAGCCCGTATGGCGGGCGGAGGTTGGGAGGGAGGGAGGGAGGGGGAGAGAGAGAGAGAGAGAGAGAGAGAGAGAGA
>NW_027107952.1:239326-243942 GCF_000696795.3 Halyomorpha halys | reverse complement strand
GAGAGAGAGAGAGAGAGAGAGAGAGAGAGAGAGAGAGAGAGAGAGAGAGAGAGCAAATTATTCTAATATGCTAGTATCGCAAGTTTGAATAAATGGAGTATTTGATAAGTTTTAAATAAATGAAGAATGGTGATTTAGGAAAAGCCTCCATTCTTAATTTATACACACGGTTATGTGGTGGTTGGCCAAAAGGTTTTGACAATAGGGTTAGTTCAATTAATTTTGATTATGGTTTACTCAATATTACATTGGGTTTCATAAAATAATGGGTGTTATAGGTTACTTGAGTAGATCTTGGAAAATATTCTCTTCCCGTGTTATCTTCCCTCTTTCATCCTGCCTCCGTCCCTTCGCATGAGTGGGGTGTAGTTTATTCACTCATTGTAAATTGCGGATCTCAGCTAGAAAATGATGCGACTCTTTAGATACTCTTCACTCTTGTTCTCTTGTAGGGGCTACGGAGCCTAATGCTTCTGAATGACAGAAACCCGAATTTCAATTCCAATGTGAGGGGGGCCACTTTCTACAAACAGTAGGGATAAGTGAAACGAGATAGAAATTGTGCTAGGAGATCAGGATGATGAATGAGTTTCTCTTAGAATATGGGGAGTTATGGTTTAATGAAGTTTAAGACAAATAGAATATTAAGATCATGATGTAAACCACTGTTGGCTACATACTAAGGAGCTGATTGTTTGGAGGACTTTTGACTGGAAGGTTTTAAATTTAGTAAGGTTTTATTTTTGTATTGCAATCTACTTGTTGTCAACTGAAAGCTCTGATTTTCTATTTATCAGTATTTTTTATATAATAGCCCAAATCGTCGGACACTTTCTTTTCTTTGAAGCCTGTTATGTGGATTCCATAAACAAACTAATATTTTTTGAAATACTGTTCTGGATTCACAGAAGTATCAACACAAAGCACCATAAATTATACCTATAGTGGTTTAGTCGATGCTAAATCTTTTTCTCCATTTAATCAGGTAATGGTCGCTGTTTCTATTCACACCCTCCATCAATTTCCCACTGACTCCAACTAACTTATGGATCCATACTCTCCCTCTCGAATATATTATCCTTTGCCATGAATATATGGAGCACAATGCAGTCCATCTACACAATCTCTCCCTTTACAATTATAATTCATCTCGCTTCTCTAGCGTACAATCAGATAGCGTAATTGCCGTTAAAACTTTCCAGACTCCTGATAAAACAAAACAATTATAAAAAGGAAAATAAATAAACTGTTTCCAGTGTAAATTAACCAAGGGATACAATTAATTTTAGGTTTTATCTCCCTTATTCCATTTGGTTGGGACTTTAATCCAGGAATATTTATGACTAGAATAGGTCATGTACGTAGAGATGGAGGAAAACATATAAATTAGAATCTGTAGAACACATTAAAATTTATATGATCTTTTTTTTTATAAACATTAAACACTTTTTTTTTTTTTTAGAAAGAGAGAGAGGGAGGTGGGAGGAGATAATGGATAAGAATAATGCTTCTTAATAAAAGAGGAAAGTAAAATTAGCAACAAAAACTAATGATATTGGTACACTTAAATAAAACCAACAAATGTCTTCTAATAGTAAAAAGAAACAAGTTAATTTTAAAAAGGAAAGAGAGAAGAAAAGAGAGAGAAAAAATAATATGAATATGAATTAATTTTATATTTATCAAAAATTTATAAAATTATGTCCTGCAGCAGTCTGAGCTTCAGTCATCGGGTTGAAGTTGGGTTTCCCAGGTTGTAGGTCACTGCTCCTTTAACTGTTGGCAACTGGGAGTGGAACTTCATGAACCGTTTTTTGATATAATCCTCTATTGACTCCATTTGTAATTTGCGATGCAATTGGTTATTTCTTATGAACGAAGGAGCACTAACTGCGATTCTTAGGACTTTATTTTGAAAAGATTGTAGTTTTTTCCTTTTCGTGAAGGATGCCGCTCCCCAGACAGCCGTACATCAGCAGTGGCCTGAGGATTGTTTTAAACATAAAAACAGTTGTTTCTGGTTTTAGTTTGGAATTTCTTGGAACCGGTTCATAGTTGAATATGGATATCCGGGAAACAAATAAATTTGTTAGTATGATTATATTACCATTATTAAGAAGACAATTTTATTAAGTATACATTTTTTCACAAGAATAATTTATGTTATAATTATATTTAGGTAAATTATAAGTACTGTCATGCCCTCTAAAAAGTAGTCAAATAAAGTAATATCATAAGGTCCTATTTTGGCTTCGAGCCAGGCTTCTATACGCCTCAGTGTCCCCTATCCTAGAACGACCCAGGCCAACGAGAACAGCCATCATCGGAATTTCCTCTGAGCGGAGATCGTAAAGGAGATGGATGGTGGTGATTGATTGCGCCACTAGATAACACGGATACACTCCATCTTCTTCGGCTCTTATATCCGAAACATTTGTCTCTATTGGGCGCGCTGTGTATTCCGAACCGCGGTTGTTTTTTCAGTTGCGATCGTCGGCTGAACGATTCATTAATTCTGTTAGCCAAAAGGATATCGATGTCCGACTCTATTCTACGATACATCAACCAGGAATGTGAAAACTGGGTCATCAACTCTGATGATAAAATGTCGAATATCGAAGCATGAGAAAATTCGATGCCATGGGGTAAAATGATCTTTCAGTATCAACATGACCAGAAAAAAAAAAGTTTTTGTTACTTATTTATTTTTTATTTTATTTAATATTTAATTATTTATTTCTACGCTGACACATGTATACTGTCTGTAAACAACGACCCAACTAATCACAAACACTACAGACACACATAACATCTATTGAAGAATGGTGTCAAAACTGGAGAATCAAAATAAATCTTGACAAATCCCACCAGATCACCTTTACTCTCCATCGTAAACCTCTACCCTCCTGTCCTACAGTATCCTTTTTAAATACTCCACTAATGCCTGTTGAACAGATTCGATACTTAAGACTCCAACTTGACAAAAGACTTACTTGGAATCCACACACAAGACTGAAACGACAAGAAACTGCTCGTTGATGCTACAACACTTACTTGACAAACGCTCTAAACTTCCCATTCACTACAAAAAATTAGTAAACACTACGATAATCAGGCCAATTTGGACATATGGAACTGAGCTCTGGGGCTCCACCAAACCATCAAATTCCTCCCGCATCCAATCCTTACAATCCAAATTCCTACGTAAAATCATTGATGCTCCTTATTACGTCACAAATAAACTCATTCACAATCCCACATCCCATTCCCTGCATAATTGGCACAAAACAGATATGCGTCTTTTCATTCTAAACTCCTTAACAATCCTAACCTATTAATTCTTAATCTTCCATCCTTAACAATCCCTGATAATCCTCCGAGGCTTCTAAAAAGGAGATAGCCACGGGACCTTCTAATTCAAATTAATATTTGAAGTTCTACCAATGGGTGGTTCCTTCCCAAGATTTTCAAGTGTATATGAAACACACAACATATTTACTTATTGTATTATTTTGTACAGTTGTAAAATAAATTAAATAAATAAATACAAAAAAGTATTCCATTTAATTTTAAAACAAAAAACAAGGGAAACTAATAATTTAAAATTTATTAAAGAGTTTTGGTATTTTGTTTTATCTTCCAGAGGTATGAAGTTGTCATGACAATGATTACTGACTCATAATAACCCGATTTTATAATTGTATTAATGTTTGTTTTTTATTAATTTATTTCGTTATTATATTTAATATTTTGTAATTTATTCCATTTTGCTACAGTAAAAAACATCGAAAATGGAGTGACAAAATAGAATTTTTTTTTTATCATAACCTCTGATTTTACTTTTAAAAATATCTCGCTATTTTTTACTTCTCCTTTTGCATAGGTTTTAGCATAATATTATAAAAACAAAATAATATCAGACCCCATGCAGAAATAAATTCCAAATAGGACCATTGATTCCTAAAGTTAACCTGTTCAAACTGACCAACTCTTCAACTTTAATTAGAAATGAATGATCAAAATATCTGGTTTTTAGATGTTTGTATGGTGAATATTTGAATGCTAGATGTTTCTATGCTAGAAGTTTTTATGTTAGATATTTGTATGTAAGATGTTTGTGGGAGTATAAAGTGGGCGGCCCTCTCTCCTTACATGTCTGAGTGTAAAATAAACATATATTATTATTTTTTATGAATAATATATATTTCATTATATATCTCATTAGGTAGGCTACTGTTAACTATTCTTACTTATTTAATTATATTTTAATTATTAGAAACAAAGTTCATAAAAACTAAAGTTAATACATCTTACCTGAAATTTTTAATTATGAAACAACATATTAATATAACCTTTTACTATTAATTTCATTTAAAAATTGACAAGAATTTTTTTTTAATAATTTATTTATTGTTATTTACAACTGTATATATATATATATACTCTTCACTCTTGTTCTCTTGTAGGGGCTACGGAGCCTAATGCTTCTGAATGACAGAAACCCGAATTTCAATTCCAATGTGAGGGGGGCCACTTTCTACAAACAGTAGGGATAAGTGAAACGAGATAGAAATTGTGCTAGGAGATCAGGATGATGAATGAGTTTCTCTTAGAAT
>NW_027107952.1:235752-237891 GCF_000696795.3 Halyomorpha halys | reverse complement strand
TACGATGCACGATACCATATTAATTAATCCATTAACTGTATGTTCTGTAGTAATTGTTACAAGTTTATACTTGTATATGGATTCCCGAAAAATAAATAAATTAGTTATTATTATTGAACCAAAGAAACATATTTGATTACTTGAATGTTAATACTAGTATCTCATGTACAAAATACAAACTTTGATAGTAAAATTCATTCGTTTTAGAGCAAGAGACTTGTTCCAACTCATAGCTCTTGCAAGTTCGCAGTCTTTACGTATGCAGAAGATGGACGTATACTCGGGGTCGCTACACTAAACTTTAAAGGCTCGTTCCTGACTGGCTGATGTCTGTTGGTTTTTATATTTCTCCTCTACTTTTATATGTTCTAAAAGTAGGAAAATTCTTATACTGAAACAGAAATATTCCGGAATAATAGCTTCTCCAGAGGCCTGTTCTTTTCGAATGTTCTTTGTCCAAGAACATCAAATTAATTTAAAATTTTATAAATATTTTATGGAATTTCTTAGTCTTAAGACGTAGCAACAATAACAAGTATCAGATAAAGTTTAAAAGCTCTAAATGCAATTGATTCTTTCTAAATCCTTTTGATTTTATAATTTTAAAATTACTTTTGCTCTTTCGTAAAATCCTTAATGCTCCTTACTATGTCACAAATAAAATCATCCATCAGGACCTCAATGTCCTATATGTTGCCGATTTGAGCAGAACCAGATACCAATCCTTCCATGATAAACTTCCCAACCACCCAAACCAACTCGTTTCTAACCTGGCTTCTCCTTCACTCCCTAATAATCCTCCTAGACGTCTGAAAAGAAGATGGCCTCGAGATCTTCTCCTTTAGAAATGTTTTTGAAGTTCTATCAATAGATAGATTCTTCCAAGCTTGTATCATGTTATTTTATCACTTTCAGCAAATTTAATGGAAGTATATATATGTATACAGTTGTAAAAAGCAATAAATAAATTATTAAAAAAAAAAAAAACTTTTGTTCTACCCTTAAGCAAAGAAAACAAAATGGACAAAGTTCAGATAGACAGGAGTATATTAAAGAATAAGAAAGAAATACACATCCTGAAATTTCATGCCAATCTTATGTCTCCACCTTAAAGTGAAATCTCTTTATATGGGTCCAACAAATTTGTCTGTTACAGAGCGGTGTCAACTGAGCAGGGGTGTTTACTTATTAAAAAAAAATATTACATACATGGAAACATTAAAACAATCTAATAAATTTAGATGAAAGAAGTTTATTTGTATATATGTATTCTATTTATACACATAATATTATTGAAAATTTAATTTTTAATGTATTGAAAAGCTAGAAACCAAAATAGGGTTAAAAGTCAAACTCATGATAGAACCTATCTTTTATTTATGCGTTTTTCACCACTCTTGATTACCCCCTTTAAACGATACTTTTTTTTTTGTTTTTCAAAAGTAATATTTACGTACATGTTTTTGTGAACCTTTTTTTGATAGATTTATTTATTGATAGATATTACAATCTGCCACACAGTTGTGGACAATAGCTAATATTGATGAATGATCTCATACATACTAAAATAAAAAAATAAAATAAATTAGTAAAAAATAAAATTAAATTAAAAATCAAAAATAATAATAATAATAATAATAAAAAATAAATAAATAAACGGCTCAAATTGACCTAAGCCTTATTGGAATATATTATATTGTATTATGGGCAATAAAAATATTGTAACGTATGTACTCATGGACAGAGTAAACAAATTTGATATCTAGTTGAATAATTTGAGCTATCAAAAATAAAAATCAACTGAGCCGTTAACTTAATCATTGCTTAGGTATCCAATGGCAACCGCTGTGGATGCTAATCCTAAAATGAGATTTGACCCATCCCTAATTCGCGCTCTATCCCAAAAACGGCTTAAAGCATAGATCCCTATATACGTCCCGTAAAGTCTCGAGCCATCGGCTTAGTACTAGTTTGGGAACCTGTTACATTTTTTAATAACTTTTATTAAAGTTCCAGTAAGAATTTAAGAATCAATTGAAATTCCTTACTTTTCCATGAATGTCTCTTTCTTTTGATCCCTCATTCATAAAACCCACCGCTCCTATGAGGTGGAAAAGTGATCGATACTATCATCATATA
>NW_027107952.1:232836-235702 GCF_000696795.3 Halyomorpha halys | reverse complement strand
ATATTTACACAATCGACCTGAGGATCCATGAGCCCACTCTATCCCCCACGTGTGAGGGGTAGAGCAGAGCTCAAGAGATCCCAGCGCATCCCTCTCGCCGCATCACTGGTAATGAGCCAGTGGAGGCTGAGCAAGTGCGCTAAAGCCGCTAACACTCAACTTGAGTGGAGAATCTGACCATTGCCAGAACTCCAATTTTTGTGAACCTGGAAAAAATATTTTTTCCTGCTATCTCTTGAAGTTAAGGAAGTAGCTCAGTGGTAAGGCACTGTGCTACTAACTCCAAGGACCCGGGTTTGAACTGGGTCTGGCAGATAATTGTTTTTGATTTCACTGTTGCCGTGCGTCCGCCCTATATATTAAAACTTTGTCATTTAAATCCTGTCAACCTATTTTAATGTGGATAAGTCCTAGCTGATATCAAATATTACTTGACTGTAAATTGATTTAGAAAGTTTAAAATTCAGTTGTTAACAAGCGTAAAATTGATTTCGAATTAATAATCGCAATACTGCGCTTTTTTAAATATTCCATACATAGGCAAGTGAAAGTAAAAAAATAATTTTATTCTGTTAATTTAACAGTTTGTCTTATTCAATCACAATTAATTTTAACTTAATTAATGTTTAATTATTATAAAAATTAAAATAAAAGATTATAATAAATATTATTAAATATCAGTAAACATTTATGAATTCGACTAAGAAACATCATGAAAATGCAATTCGTGTTATTCATCATTCATTTTTTTTAATTTGTCAAAAATATTTTTAGACACCATGCGTCATCGAAGTCCTTGAAAGTTTCTAATCCTACTCAGAAGACAACACATCACAAGATAAAAGTTGGTGGCCACAGTAAACAGTTTTATCTTCCAGTTTTTCGCCGTTATTCTTCCATGGCGAAGTTGTCTGGAACTTCTTTGTTAGCTCCAGATTTATGTGAATCCTAGATCAATGCTGGATTATTCTTATAGTGTTCAATGTAGACAAATTTATTTATTGCATTTGTTTTTTATTATTGGCCAATGCTTATTATTAAATAATTTAAAATCCCTTGCTGAAGAGTTGAAACATATAAGCTCACTACAAGACTCAAAATAAGTAAGCTATTTATAAGTTATAAGCTAAATATGGATCAATAAAATATCTCTAATTCAGTACTGTCCGTCATTTATAGGTGACATTTAAAAAAAAAAAAAAAGGAATCAGAAGAATTAAACAAAGTAAAATGAAATATTACTTTTTAAAAAAAAAAATAATTAAAGTACTTACTGAAAAAATGAAATATCACTGCGGTTAAAAATTCAAACGAACGGAATAAGATAAACAAGTACTCTAGAATTTAAAATAAATATTATTGATTTTTAAAATAAATGGTGATGCCGCATATATTTTTTTTTCAAAATTTAGTTATTAGTGTGTTAAAATAGATGAAGGGAAGAACTATATTCCTAAGACGTCAAACATGCAAAAAAATTAATATATATAAAATTCTTTGATTGGAGAAGATGGTCGGGGGTTGCGGTCGGCAAAGAAAAACCTAAAAAAAAAAAAAACATATCAACAACCATCATTTAGAGAAACATAAAATTGAAAAGTAATAGTATACAAACAAATTAGGAGTTATACAAAATATTGAATTGAATAATACAAAATAGTTGAATGATAACAATGGAATAAGACGGTAGTAGATTGATAAGAGTGTAAGAGGAAATATTATGTAGGTAAGAAGATATGTATAGTATACTTACCTACATAATATTATATTTCCTCTTTCACTGTTATCAATCTACTACTGTCTAATTCCATGGTTATCATTCAACTATTTTGTATTATTCAATTCAATATTTTGTATAACTTCAAATTTGTTTGTATACTATTTCTTTTCAATTTTATGTTTCTCTAAATGATGGTTGTTTTCTCTTTTGTTCTATAGCCCTGATGAAGACCTGAAACTCAGGTCGAAACGTTGGCATAAACAAATATTTTTTTGTTTATTTACGTTTTTCTTTGCTGACCGCAACCCCCGACCATCTTCTCCAATCAGTAATCTACGGTCAACCATCTACACCTCAATATATAAAATTATAGTTCTAGAATTTAATTTTTACAGTCATAAATTTATAAATATAGGTATGTTGGTTTTGACTGAAAACTCCTTAGTGCTCGCAATTTATCAGATTTGGTTTCCAAAGATAAAATTTGAAGAGCACTTTTCGTAAAAGAATTCAATAAACTTAAAGATATTCTACTGATAGAATTTACTACAATCACATAATAATTATTAATTATAATTTTAAGATTATATTTTTGGAATATCGTATAGTATATTGCCCCCAAGAACAGCAAGGGAAGAAAGAAGGACACTCTAGGATTCCATCAATAGGAAAGCAGATCCTCTGTTACGGCTTCTGGGATTTAGAGCTGTCCTAACCAAAGATGTTATTTTTGTCTCTCTCCTTCTTTGACCAATAATAAAAAACTCTTTGGTGAAATAATACAAATATAAAACATACAGAAAAAGAGGGGGATATTAGAAGATATGCAATGTCAAGAAATAAATTGTAAATGCATATTTATAATCGATATAATTCCTCATTTTATTCGACACCAACTCGAACAAATAAGAATTTATTCGAAATTCGACTTTCATGTGACTGATTTTTCATACCGATATCACATAAGTGAATAATAAGGTGTAGATAGTTGACCGTAGATTACTGATTGGAGAAGATGGTCGGGGGGTACGGTCAGCAAAAAACAACATAAATAAACAAAAAATATTTATTTATGCCGACGTTTTGACCTTGTTTTCAGGTCTTCATCAGGGCTATAAAAACAAAAGACAGCAACCATCATTTAGA
>NW_027107952.1:232018-232610 GCF_000696795.3 Halyomorpha halys | reverse complement strand
ATAATATAATACTATAAATAATAATATATAGTTTTATCTATTTTATTTATATTTATATAATTTTTTTTCTCTCTAAATGATGGTTGTTGTCTTTTGTTTTTATAGCCCTGATGAAGACCTGAAAATCAGGTCGAAACGTCGACATAAATAAATATTTTCTGTTTATTTATGTTGTTTTTTGCTGACCGCATCCCCCGACCATCTTCTCCAATCAGTAATCTACAGTCAACTGTCTACACCTCATTATTCACTTTTCTGATATCCGTAAGAAAAATCAGTCACATGAAAGTCAAATTTCGAATAAATTCTTATTTGTTATATCAACTCTAATAATATACCTCTGAAAAAAAAAATTTACTTCCCTCAAAATTTGAAGTCTTGTGCCCCATAATGCTTATTATTCATCAAGTAACACTTATAGCGAGTTTATATTCACAATCAGCGTGTAGAGAATCACTGTCATACTAATTCACTTTTAATTGGAGAAGATGGTCGGGGGATGCGGTCAGCAAAAAACAACATAAATAAACAAAAAATATTTATTTATGCCGACGTTTCGACCTGATTTTCAGGTCTTCATTAGGGCTATAAA
>NW_027107952.1:224211-228493 GCF_000696795.3 Halyomorpha halys | reverse complement strand
ATTTTTTTTCTCTCTAAATGATAGTTGTTGTCTTTTGTTTTTATTGCCCTGATGAAGACCTGAAAATCAGGTCGAAACGTCGGCATAAATAAATATTTTCTGTTTATTTATGTTGTTTTTTGCTGACCGTACCCCCCGACCATCTTCTCCAATCAGTAATCTACGGTCAACTATCTACACTTCATTATTCACTTATGTGATATCGGTAAGAAAAATCAGTCACATGAAAGTCGAATTTCGAAAAAATTCTTATTTGTTCGAGTTGGTGTCGAATAAAATGAGGAATTCTATCGATTATAAATATGCATTTACAAATATGTCACATTTATAGGCCACACCATTTGTTGATGCTGATGTTGAAAAAAAAAAAGTCTACACAAACGCGCGCCCGTACGCATCATTATATGCAAATATTCATTGGCACAAATACACATTAACGTAAATGGATTAAAAATATCTAAATATATGATATTCATCTAGGTACGGTTAAAGTCCGAAAACGTTTATATACATATATATATATCTTTTAGAGATTTACCTGTCAGTCAAAACTGATATAGTTATATCCGATGTGAGGTCCGCATACACATTAAAGGATCGATGGTTCGGTTTTGTATGCTGTGTCGCATTCGTCCTACTTTCAGCTTTTTAACTCAGTCGCAGTCAATGTATGGATTATAGTACATTTTTTATGACTACAACTTATAATAAAAAAATAAATAAAGTTGCAAAACACTTTTTGTTGATTAAGTGTGAAAGTCATATCGCGTGTAAGATAAATATTGCTTTATAGATAGTTGTTTATTCAAATGGACTATTCCTCATTTCGTGATTATTTTAGTAATCCATAAAAAATAAAATAGTGATAAAGGAAAAAAAACCCTCTGAATGTAACTTTCTGATTATCTGATAAGAAAACATTCACTGCGAATTATTTGATATTTACAACTGTATACATATATACACATCAAGTAAATTTTCTGTAAGTGATTTTATGACATGATAAAAACATGTGGAGAATCTACCCATTGATAGAACTCCAAAAACATTCCAAAAGATCTCGAGGCCATCTTCTTTTCAGACGTCTAGGAGGATTATTAGGTAGTGAAGGAGAAGCCAGGTTAGAAACGAGTTGGTTTGGGTGGTTGGGAAGTTTATTATGGAAGGATTGGTATCTGGTTCTGGCCAAATCGGCAACATAGGGACATTGAGGTCCTGATGGATGATTTGGTTTGTGACAAAGTAAGGAGCATTAAGGATTATACGAAGGATTTTGAACTGTAAGGATAGGATTCGAGAGGAATTAGATGGTATAGTGGAGCCCCACAGCTCACCTCCGTATGTCCAAATAGGCCTTATAATAGTCATGTAGATTAGTCTTTTGTAATGGATTGGAAGTTTAGTCCGTTTGTCTAGTAAATGTAATAGTCGGAATCGACGAGCAGTTTCCTGTGTTTTCAGTCTTGTATTAGGATTCCATGTCAGTCGTTTGTCCAGATTTAGTACATCAACTTTAAATAATTTTTTTTAGTTCAGGCATTTGAAATAATTTTTTTTGTATGTTCTAAGACCTATCTGGACTTACGGAGTTGAGCTTTGGATCTCCACTAAACCATCAAATTCCTCCCGAATCCAATCCTTCAGTCTAAAATCCTTAATGCTCCTTACTTTGTCACAAATCAAGTCATCCAGAAACCATTCCTTCTATAATAAACTTCCCAACCACCCAAATCAACTCGTTTCTAACCTGGCTTCTCCTTCATTACCTAATAATCCTCTCAGGCCTCTGAAAAGAAGATGGCCTCGAAATCTTCTCCTCTAGAAATGTTATTAGAGTTCTATCAATGGGAAGATTCTCCACTTGTTTGTATCATGTCACTATGTTACCTACAGCAAATTTACTTGTTGTATATATATTTTATACAGTTGTAAATAACAATAAATAAATTATTAAAAAAATATTTTTTCAAGATCAACTGCTATGCTACAAGAGTTCTAAGCAATTAGGACTGAATTCCAAAAAAGTGTATTACTTATAATTCGGAAACTAATCATTTTTAGAAGATAAACATTTAATGAAAATAAAATAAAATAAGTTTTCTAGAAAATACGTTCAGTTCTGTTTGCCGATTTTTTATTTATTTATTGAGGTTCAGAAGCACATAAATCCGTTGAAAACTGAACATTTGACATTTGATCCAATTGAAATACTTCCCTACTTATGCAGCGGTAGGAAAGTACACACTTTTTTATTACTTTAGAGCATGGTAGGCGCCTGGTATATACCATTGCACATGACAAAATTAGGCTACGGAATTTTTATATTAATAAATAATTTTTAATATTCTTTCTTTTTTTTATGTTTAAATGAGCAACAATAAAAAGTACAAATGTAAAATGTTTTATACCAAAAATATCTTATTTATTCTTATTAGATTAAACTATAATGGAAAACGCGTATTTGTTTGCCCATTTCATACTATATTATACAAATATAATCATATAAGGCTCAATACTGCCCTGGGTAAAGTATGTCTCAGAGATTTTCTATTATTTACCGATCCCTAATTGTACTTGTTTTATTCAATTATAATATTTTTTTCGTTTTTATTTACATTAAAAAATACATCTAGTAAATTTGATGTTCGATCATAATGGTATAATATGGGCTTATAGAGGCTTATACCCATTGGTAGCACTCGAATAACATTTCCACATTAAGGTCTCAAGGCAAACTTCTTTTCAGGCGCCTCGGAGAATTGTCAAGAATGGAAGAGTTTGTGTTTGGGTGGTTAGGGAGTGTATAATGGAATAATTGATGTCTTTCTCGGGCTAGTTCGGTTTCATATGGAACATTGAGGTCTTTATGGATGCTTTTATTTGTGAAAAATTAAGGAGCATTGAGGATTTTACGAAGGATCATGGACTGTAAGGATAGGATACGATGGAAATTCTAAAGGTTAGTGGAGCCCCAAAGCTCCACATAGGCCCTATTACAGTCATTTAGATCAGACTTTTTTAATGGTTTGGATGTTTGGACCGTTTATCTGGTAACTGCTCTAATAATTGAAATCGATCAGAAAACGTCTGTCTTTTCAGGCTTGTGTGAGAATTCCAAGCTAGTTTATCCAAATGTAGTCCAGAGTAGCAGATCTGTTCGACAGGGGTAAGAGCAACATTATTAATGGATATGGATATAACTGTATGGCACTCGGCAGGTTTATGACGAAGAGTAAAGGTGATTTGATGGGATTTATTTTAATTCTCTAATTTCGAAACCATTCTTCGAGGGTTGTGACATGGGATTGGAGAGTTTGGGATGCATTTAATTATAATCATTAAACTCTGTTAATAATTTTTTCTATAGTTCAAAGCACATTTCATATACAAATTATACTTATTCTAACATTTAGAATTTTAAATAATTATATATATTTTTTATGTAAATATAAATTCTTTCTGTATCACTTATATTTCATCCATAATCTAAGCGTTTTTTTGTTAGAATTAATTCGACTCTTCAAAAGTATATTAAATAAATATTGGCATAAATAATATGAAAAATTTCGTAGAACTAAAAAAATAAATATTCGTATTGAAAATTTATTAAAAGCATTGAACAAAAATGAAAGTTGTGAAATTTTAACCACAATGATAGATAAATTACCTAAGTATCAATAAATACTTAAAGTTGACTATTTATTGTGAAATACAATGTTAATGACTATACATTCTTACAAATTAGGAAGAACTTAGCTGAAGGCTAAGAACTTCATGACTTAAGCTTAATGAATGTGACGTATTTTTTTTTTCCTAACCCCTAAAACATATGAATCTATTAATATAGAAAAATCTATACAGTTTTACGCACATATTTATCCTTTTACTGGAGTAGGGCTCCATTCTAAGGAGTTTCTGAATTTATTAAAATTTTTTCCTCGTTTCATTGCCTGGCACTAAACTAAAACTAAAACTAGATATCTCTGTATCTATCACTGGCGGGTTTCATTAGCTACGGTAATGAATAATAGGTCTTGCCAACGCAATGAAGGGAGCGCTGGTGTCAAAGATTGAAAGATTACCAGTGATGCGGTGAGAGGGATGCGCTGGGATCTTTTGAGCTCTGCTCTACCCCTCACACGTGGGGGATAGAGTGAGCTCAGGGATCCTCAGGTCGATTGTGTAAATACTTTATATATTATTTTATCAATATGTTATTTTATTTATTTATTTTTCATACAGATAGTTTGAAAAAAAAAAAAAATAAAATAAATTAAAAAAA
>NW_027107952.1:215185-215961 GCF_000696795.3 Halyomorpha halys | reverse complement strand
ATCACAAGCGCAGACCGCGATGTGCACACCTCGAAGTCTAGAAGAGAACTGGCCTGTATGTTTTCTCAACTCCAGATAATTTATTTATTTTATTACGATTAAAGTTAACAATGTATGTGTCCTTAGTAATATATATTATTGGATCCTTATGTTTATCGTATTCAGTATCATCTTGTTTTATTCTTATTATTATGTTTATTCACTAATTGTATATTACCAGATTTATTATTCACTTCAAAGTGACAGGTGGGGATACTTACCACTATACTACCGAGAACTACTTTTTTTTTTTAGGTTTAGTTTAAATTTCAAAACTAATGTGTGCCCCAGCACATTATAAAATTCAAAGAACGCCCACAACAACAAAAAATACAAGTCAAAAACTCCTTAAAATGTAGACCACTACAGAAGAAGGAAACAGTGCAGGACCAGAATATATATTTATGCCAATAACCATAAATAAACAAATGAAATCCAGAAATAGGGGTTATGAAAAAAAAAAACTTCAAAGTCCGTTGAGCTATTTCTATTTTTACTATTACTAATTTAATTTTTTAAATAATTATTATTTTATTTTTATTTTTTACTTTTAACGCCTGTTGAACAGATTCGATATTTAGAACTCCAACTTGACAAGAGACTTACTTGGAATCCACACACAAGACTGAAACGACAAGAAACTGCTCGTAGATTCCGATGCTACAACACTTACTTGACAAACGCTCTAAACTTCCGATTCACTACAAAAAATTAGTATACACTACAATAATCAGACC
>NW_027107952.1:213694-215135 GCF_000696795.3 Halyomorpha halys | reverse complement strand
AATTTATTTTATTTTTTTTTTTTATTTTAGTATGTATGAGATCATTCATCACTATTACCTATTGCCCACAACTGTGTGCTATCTATCTATCAATAAATAAATCTAAAATTAGAAAAAAAAAATATTGAAAGAGTGGAATGGTCTGAGATTGGAGGGAGTCCCAAAGAACTCGACATGCTTCCGGCCAATGAACTCTGGTACTGTGGGTAGATCGAGGAGTTGAGTTGAACATTTAGTGCTTTAGAGCAACACATTTTTATATTATTAATGTTTGTGGGACAGTCACAATCATGGGATTTTCAGGGATTCTGCACGAAATTCCACGATTTACTCAAGCCAAAAACGGTATTATTATTAATAATAATTAGTTAATAAATTATTCTTCCAATTTATTAAGTTATTAGTCTTCAACGGCTATTGTTTTAAACTGTATAGCTGTTTCCAAGAACATATAGCCCATTGAGATTGATCAAAATGACAAATTTGGGACCAGAGGAAATCTTTAAATCCTTGACTAGATGATAAGTTTCTACTGTATCACCACAGAAAGCAATAAGTCACCAAATTTTCAATATTGTCTAAATATTGTATGTTTAACTCACGGTCATCCCACGGTCACCAATATCCCTACTCCCCTTCTGGACCTTTTCCCTCTACTTGCATAGATAGATACCTATTGTTTATCCCCACTGTTACCCAATGAATCTACGACATTATTGTCCATAAGCTCCTCTTCCTTTAAATCTTCTCCTACTTATTTTAAGATATCCAATTACATGAATTTTCTCTGTCCCTACCTCTTCGGACAAAGCCTTCCCCTACCAGTCTTCTTTTATGTATTTATATGTAGCCTAAGGCACAGATACGGCATTGTTGAGATGTCAGCTTATTGAATTATTTAAATCGATATTAAGATATGGAATCGAATGTTATGGTGTCATTGCTGATACTCATTTATCAAAACTTGCAAATCTACAAAAGCGAACATTAAGAACAATAACTGAGCGCAATAATAAAGTAGAAAATCTTAAAATCATTGATACTTTACTAACTAAATTATCTTAAAATTTATGGAAAATAATTTATTTTTAAAAGAAATAATATAACTAAAAAATGTTAAAAAAAAAAATTAATTTATCGAAACACCCTATAACAATAAATTTGGTAAACATACCTTAAACTACATTATACCATATCTGTTCATTCATTAACCAGAAAAACTAATAAATAAATCCCACACAAAGAAAACTAAAAAAGAAATATTTCACTGGATACATTCTTACTTCTATGATTCCCAATAATTAATATTGATTCACCAAATGACTATATGTGCCTGTATGTTTTGTTGTTGTTGTTGTTGATTTTTGCTTAAAGGCGTAAAACCCTCTGGTCATCAACGCCTATGGGATGATAAAAGTAAAAAAAAAAAATAAATAAATAA
>NW_027107952.1:203266-208254 GCF_000696795.3 Halyomorpha halys | reverse complement strand
TTTAAATTAATGTTTGAAGTACCACCAATGGGTGGCTCCTTCCCAAGATCTTCAAGTGTATATGAAACATACTACATATTTACCTATTGTATTATTTTGTACAGTTGTAAATTACAATAAATAAATAATTTAAAAACAAATTTTTTTTACTTTATTTTAATTTTAGTAGTTGTTAATTCAATTATTAGTTGTATCACGTGCAATCAATTCAATTTGTGCATATCTATCTTAAAGATTGTATAGCCTCCACTACCTAATAGACAAAATTATAATAATTACATTACAAATAAAAAAAGACATAAGTTTTTTTATTTATTATTATTATTATTTACTTTTTTATTTATCATTTTTATGTGTAATTTTGGCTCCGGCCGATAGATGTCATCTGGTCGGACCATATTTGATGTAATTTTTTTTAATTAATTAAAAAAAATGTGCATACAAAATAAGTCTTTGAAAAAGATGAAGAATGTTTTTGTTTATGGTTCTAATTTCTGAAACAGGGAGAAAAAAAGATGCAATTGCACGAAAATCCGATCTCTATTAGGGGGAATGGACCAAACTCCTTTAATAAAAACGCTCATTACTTCATTAGTACTGATAGTAAAATACAAAATCTGCTGTCACCTTCGGGACATAAAGATACCACCGAAAATTATAGTTTAAGGGTGACAGTACTGCCGGGTAGTAATCACGCAAGGTCTGAGTTAGTAGTGTCTAAACTGGAAGGACGTCACGCTAGCTTTTTCCCTCCCCGATCTTGAACTTTTACCTCTTTGCACAAAAACCGATCTTGATAAATAAGTTCACTAGGATCTAATTAAAGGCTCCTCAGTTTTATCTTTCCGCGGCATTTCGTGTGAACCGCGTTTCGTGAGGATTTAATCTGTTTACGTTAACCTCCATCTTTTCAAAACCTTTCTGTGTTCCTATTAAAGGAATCGAGGTTTATATTTTGACAATGAGGTTAAAAAAAAAAAAAAAAAAAAGAAAAGGAATGCTGATATTAATATGACTTACTATAAAAAAAAATAAACAAAATTGCATGACACTTCTGTTAATTATGTGTGGAAGCCATATCGCGTGTAAGAGGAATATTGCTTTACGGATAGTTGTTTATTTAAATGGACTTTTCCTCGTTTCGTGATTATTTCCTCGCACAAGGGAGTAATAAATACACAAGGAAACAGCAGCAAGGGGAAAACAAGTCTCTGAATGAATGTTTCTAATTTTCTGATAAGAGAATAAGAAAACATTCACCGCGAATTATTTGATGTTTGGTATGTTATTTATTGCAAGGAAGCATCGTGGTCAGATCGAGTCCTGGTCCCACCCGGGCATTTCAAGCATAAAATAATACAAAACTCGCTCACAACCTCCTCCCAGGCATTTGTGAGGCCCTTTAGCTAATGGGTGGCTTTAAAAAAAAATAGGCGTGGGAGTGACGAACCCACTTTACGAAAAAACCACGGCGAGGACTTAGACCTCTATGGTCTGTTGCCCATATAATAATAATATTCAAAGCAATGAACAAGTGTAGTCGGTTATAACGATCTTATATCATTTTATAGTCTAGGCTATAATTTTTTTTATAATTTATGTTTTAAGAGTTTTCTCACGACCAACTACTAATCCGCAAGAGCACGCCATAATTAGAAATGAATTTCCAAAAAGGTTTCATAAATGCTATTGAGGATTATTGCTTATAACTCGAAAACTTATCATTTTTAGAAGATGAATTCAATGAAAAAGAAAAAGCTGTCTACAAAATACGTTAAGTTAGAAGGGATTTTTCATTAATTACAGATATCTTCTTACCTACATGATATTATATTTCATCTTTCACTGTTATCAATCTGCTACTGTCTAATTCCATGGTTATCAATCAATTACTTTGTATTATTCCAAATTTGTTTGTACACTATTTATTTTCAATTTTATGTTTCTCTAAATGATGGTTGTTATCTCTTTTGTTATATAACTCTGATGAAGCCCTGAAACTTAGGTCGAAACGTCGGCATAAATAAATATTTTTTTGTTTATTTATGTTTTTTTTGCTGACTGCATCCCCCGACCATCTTCTCCAATCAGTAATCTACGTTCAACCATCTACATCTCATTACAAATATATTTTTTATAAAAATAAACTAAGAGGGTAGATTTGTTAATTTTTTTATTTTGAAAGGGAGTATGTTGTTTACTTATTTTATTATATAGTATTTTTTTTTCTATGTTAATTTAATACAAGACCGGCCAAGTTGGCCTTACATTGTTAATATAATTGTTAATTTTTTTTTTTTAACAATTGATGATGGGTGGTAGAGTCTCGTATAAACTCTAACTATTTACAACGCTATGAATATTGAAAAAACTGTGAACTATAACGATGTGTCATGAAAAATAGATATAAATAAAAAATACAGGACAATAAATAGAAAGCAATAATAATTCTTAAGAAGAGGGGGAAAAAAGAAAAGTTAATAATAAAACAATGAAATTTATATATTTAATAAAATAAATATCTGACTTCTAATAGGAAAAAAACGTTAAATACTAGTGATATAGGGTATATTAAGAACATTAACAAAGATTAAGGTATTGTAAATACCATCCTAAAAAAAAAATTAATACCCACTCTAAAATTTTAAGATTAACATTTCAAGATAAGTACAATTTAAAAAATCCATCTATTATTAAATAATAAGTTTTTTAATTTCACTTAACTATATTTCCAGTCTTCCAGTTAACAAGATGACTAATTCCATAAAATAATTCTTAGTATTAAATATTGATTCTATAGCAATTACACATTTAATAATAGGTTAAAAGCAATATTTGAATTTTACTAAACTATTATATTTTTATATATCTTTCATAATTTTGCAAAAGAAAAAAGTTAGAATTTTCCAACAAGAATTATTATTATAATATTTTTCTGAAAATTATGGAAGTTAGATTTAATTTATTTGTCATCTGAAAGGCTCATTTAGAAAATTAGTACGGGAAAGTATTGCAACAGTGAATGTTATAGAAATATTTGTTCTGAAACGTGCAAGGATTAATTTCAAATCAAATTAGGGTGTTAAGTGAAAGCTATGTGATGCGCTCACAGCACCAGATATTTTTTATTTTTTTAGAAAAATTATAATATTTAGTAAATACTATGATAATATAATACTTTGAATAATAAGTTGTTTCAATTACTATATAATTAGTTCAAAAATATTTTTGAAATAATTAAATTTAAATTTAAATCTGTACCGCTACAACCCATGAAGGGTCAGGGGTTCAGTACTTTGTAAGGGAGTACTGTTACTAGACCTACGGTTGTGCAGGGAGGTGATTTGGTCAGAATCTCGCTCGGCGGCCAGATTTTTACCCGATTAAGGGTACCCAATTTAAGAGGCTGGGTGGACTCCAGAGCTCACAGGAGTTGACTCACGACTTCAGTGAAACAGAAAACAATTTTTTGCCCAGCTGGGTTAATAGCACGCGCTTTACCCTGTGGAGACCGCGCTCCCTCTAAAATTAAATTATTTAAATAATAATATAATCATTTCAAAACAATTTTTTATTCATCAATATAACTATTAAAAGAATTAACGTTAAATATTGTGTAATAATCTTCAGCACTTTTCAAATACCATTTGCCAAATGGGGGGAGTATAGTCTCGTGCAAAAACACCCCTAACTATTACAATGTTATAAGAAAAAAAATTAAAATAGAATAAATATATAAAAATAATAATTCTTAGAAGGAGAGAAAAAGAAAATTCAATCTCAAAAATAATGACATTTATGGATTTAAGAAAATAAATAATTGACTTCTAATGGGGAGTAAAAAGGTTAATTTAAGAAAGAGAAGAAGAGAAAAAAATATTAAATAAAATTGTACTAATGTCGATAATAGAATCGATAAATATACAATTTACAACAGAATGCTCTGTAGCAGGCTGGGCTTTAGTCTTCGGGTTGAGGTTGGGTTTCCCTAGTTGTAAGTCACTGCTCCTTTATCTGTCGGTAACTGGGAGTGGAATTTTATACTCTTTTTTGATATAGTCTTCTATTGATTTCATTTGTAATTCCCGATGCAATTGTCTATAAGATTCTTGAAAATGTTAATATAAGAACTTGATGCTCTAATAGAAATAAAAAAAATAAATCATTTGGTCTTGATTACTTCGATTGTAATTGTATATTTTATCGAAAGTGTAAAGTACATAGCTTAATCTGTGATAGGTTTTTTTTAAGTTTCCTCAGTGACGACAAGTTACAATTCTAGTATTTTATTTAAGTTTTCTTTTTATATTAACTCCTTCATAGCGGACATCTCCAGAAATCGGACAAAATCATCTTTCCCACCTGTAGTATATAAGTTTCATTGTATGTATTATTATTTTTTTCATTTAAAATTCATTATTAGATTTTTTTGATTTTTTTTACAATAAATATAGTATAATATCTCTCTGATCATTTTCTGAAGATTAAATTTCAAATAAATAAGGCGAGATGTCCTACAAAATACTTTCGGTTAGAGGGAATTTCGTATTAATTATAATCATATTTTGTATTAAAATAAATAAAAAAGGTAATTTTGTTGATTGTATTTTGTATTTTACCTTCATTTTATAACTCATTCACAAAGACCTAAACATCCCATTTGTTGCACATTTGGCCCAAAACAGATATGCGTCTTTTCTTTCAAAACTAAACCATCCTAACCCATTAATTCTTAATTTTTCATCCTTAACAATCCCTGATAATCCTCCGAGGCGTCTGAAAACAAGATGGCCACGGGACCTTCTAATTTAAATTAATGTTTGAAGTACCACCAACGGGTGGTTCCTTCCCAAGATTATCAAGTGTATATGAAACATACTAATAATCCCCCTAGACGTCTGAAAAGAAGATGGCCTTGAGATCTTGAGATCTTGGGTAGATTCTCCACATGTTTTTATCATGTCATAATATCACTTACAGCAAATTTA
>NW_027107952.1:193806-203216 GCF_000696795.3 Halyomorpha halys | reverse complement strand
TATCACTTACAGCAAATTTATTTGATGTGTATATATGTATACAGTTGTAAATATCAATAAATAAGTTATTAAAAAAAAAAAAAAAAAAAAAAAAAGGTTAAAAGTTTTAAGATAAGTAAAATTTAAAAACTCCATGCCATATTGATTTAAATTTTCGAGGAAGATCCACGTTTTGAGGTCCCCTCGTCACTATTATTGTTCAATATTTTTTTTTTTTTTAAATTTCACTTCACCAATATTTGAACCATTCAGTGACAAGATAATTAACTACAAAGAACAATTCTTTGTATTTTCAATATTGGTTCCACAAAACTTTTAATGATTTTTTATGATTGTTTCTTGGTTGAAGTATCTCTCTTATTCTCTCATCCCTCGGAAATTGTTATAACAAAGTTTTTCTATATATTTTCTTCTTATGCTTCTTATTTTTTTCCTGGGCCTGAGTTTAATCGCTTATTAAATGGACACGTCTAGCCTGAAATACAAATACAAACAATAGATAATAAATTAGATAGAACCGGAACTAGAGATCAAGTTTATACAGTGCCAGAAGTTATTATTGAACTGAAACTACAGACCGTCGACTGGGTTATTGAGTTGGTTCTGTGACCAACCTTGCGGAAATGCTAACCCAACCCTTCCCCAAAGGTCAACAGACGAGGCCTAATTTCCGATGAGTTCGGCTGTAGTGCACACCCACTTCATCAATCAACAGAAATAGGCGCGGATTTGTGCATTAAATAATACGGATCTTATAACAGATGGCTATGTACAGACATACTCTTTTATAGTGTATTTTTTACAATAATAAGACTTTTTTTTTATTACCCAATATCAAGTCATTTCAGTCAAAAGTTAGGGTTATGTTCAGGTAACCAATCTATTCTAACCAGAGTATGGGTTGGAGTTTTTACCATGTGGGATCGCTACGAAATTTTTAGGTCTATTAATATTGTTACACTAGTTTTCATCTTTTTATGTAATACCAAATCGATGCATCCTTAGGAACACTGCCTTAAATCAGTACTTAAAATCGTAAATTCGTACCAGAATTATGTTAAAAATGACAGTAGCATCACAAGGTTTTATTTTTATTATTTTCAAACATTACAGATTCTTGGTTGTCTTTGAAAGAAAAAAAAGGAGAAGATTATTGTTTTCAGTGTTAGTTACATGTTTATTTTGAATACATTTATCTATAATGAAACAGGGGCAACAGTAGCAGCATAGCAACGCGCCTGCCTACCAACCCAAAGGTTGTGAGTTCAAACTCCGGCCCTACCCGGATTTTTTCAAGCATAATATTATACAAAACTCACTCACAGCCTCCCTCTGGGCATTTGTGAAGCCCTTTAACCAGTGAGTGTCACTAATAAAAATAGGCGTGGGAGTGACGAACCCACTCTATGAAAATTTCACGTAAAAAACGCGGGATGTATTTCCTTAATACGTGAGGCCTTGGAGCTCCACGGTCTGTCGCGCCAATAATAATAATTATGAAACCACCTCTAATGCAAAGAAATAGCTCCTTTCCTATAACTTGTTAAAATTTCTATTTCACTCTACAGAGCTCACTCTACCTGTCACTAAATGAACTAGTGTGTTAGTTATGCCATGAACCCTAATTTATCATTTATTTTGTATTCTTTAGTTGGTAGGAGGGAATGGAACGTTTCTGTAAAACTAGAATAATTTTTTTTTGTTTTTTTGTATTTTTTAATTCAGCTGCAAAATAACAATACAAAGCTTTATACACTAACTTTAAACAATATCTTGACACTAATTACATCAATCAAATGATGAAATACAATAAGTAAGTGAAGGACTGTATGAGTAAATCATATCAGACTGTTTGTTAAAATTTGTGCTTAGGATACTACTGTAAGTCTATTATAAATACTCATGCACGAATTTCTAAATCATGTGTTTTGTTATTTATATATTGTAGTGATATTTTATGTCATTTGTAAAATAAAATCAAAAAATGGCAACTGTTGCCATGAATGGAGGAGAAAGTAAACAATAAAATATGAACTTTGTGAACAATTTAAAAAAAATACTTAATTTCAATAATATATACAAACGCACGCATCTTGATAACGCAGCACTGATATCATCTTAATTATATTTACTCTGTGTAATTCACAAAATCGGCGTTGGGTAACCCCTACAAATTCTCTGCTTAATTCATCATTATTTTTTTTTGACATATTTTTTGGATATATTTGTCGTAAAATATTGTTCTACGCACAATATAATATGTATGTGTATGATTATGGTATATTTACCTCTAGAAATCCTTTATAGTTAATGTATCTGCTTTCAGGTTGAAGAGGAAAGGAAGGCGAGGGATCAATTGGACCACGTCTTCAGGAAGCTGGATATCAACCAAGACGGAGTCATCACCTTAGAAGAATTTATTGAATCCTGTTTAAAGGTAAGAACCTTAATTTTTGAAGAAAAGTCTTAATTTGAAGAAAGCTCATAACATATCAGAATTTTTTTTTTTATAATGTATTACAATTTTTTCTTTTAGTCCTTCTTGGGACCAGAACTAGACTTCACTGAAATATTTTGAAAAAGTTTTCTTTTTTTATTGGGGGGGGGGAGGAGGGGTTGCTGATTAAGGATTTTCCCATTCTTTCCCATAAAATATGATAACAATGTAAATAATAAATATTTTTCCGTTTTTCAACCATAACTGTTTGAAGTACACCTTCCACTGAAGGCCAGGCGCACTTCACTTTTGGGTTGGCAGATTGGATTTTAAGTGGGCTGTATAATTGAAAAATAAAACATGATTAAATTAAAAATGCCGAAATGAAACATTTATGGTTAAAAGGGTTAATTAATTTAGAATAACTGGGCTATGGAAAACTGTAGATATGAATGAGGTGGTTGATGATGATGAAATGAAATGGTTCACTATATTGAACTGGGTGGACTTACACCATGCTTCATTTCTCTTCGCATTCCTATCCTTTCTCTTTCCTCTGCTTCGAGGAACTGCTCCAGGAATTCTACTCACTCATAAAAGATTTTTGGAGGGAATAAAGAAGAATGGAATGCTTCTGGCAAAGTAAAAATGGCTCTTACTTCAGCCTGGATTGCTTTTTCTCACCACGGAGAGTGCTGGAGGAGGTGAGTTTTGACTGTTGGCCACGTGGGGCGCTTGTATTGCCTACATATGGCAGCCCCTCAGTTACCATAGGTTACCAAATGTTATTGGGATACCTACATTAACTAAAAGTAAATTCTTAAAATATTTTACTTCATATTTTTTGTTCTGGTTTTATACATGTGCGGGAGCGAAACCTCCCTCATCTTGAAGGAGAGTGGGGATGGTAGAAACGTCACAGAGGAGCGGGGAAGGGCTCGATAGATGGGAATCCTCCAGTTTTTTGTAACCTACATGACGTATACGAGCAAACAACGTGGTTTTGTCGTGAGAACGTTTTTGTCAACTAACCGCTAACCGTTCTATCTGGAGACTGGATGACTCCCACTACTTAACGACTCTTAATAGGTGGATCATCCCTGATGGGGTTCAGTCGAATGAGAAGAAGCGATCGTGGTAGAAAATTATGGAAAAGTCTTAAAAAGTATCATATGTGTTTTCTTAGTTGCTGATTACTAAATTTCAAATTTCTATCGAATAGGAGGAGAGAGAAATACTTTATTCATCTATGCTTCCCAAATACATCAGGTTGCTACGTACACAGCAAACTTATCAATCCGTAATCGGACATATATAAATTACATATAATTACATGGTATAATAAAATAATAAAACACAGTTTTTTTTCCCTACAGTTTCCTTTTATAATCAATTTCAGTTTATACGCCAAATACAAATATTTCAATTCATTCCTTTTTTTTTTTCTTTCCCTTTTCTGTTCCTTCAATTTCACCATTTCATAATTTTTAATTCACCCGATCAACAAATTCACTCTCCCAAATTCACCCTTCTAGATCCTCTCCAGTGACTCGCTAAACAAATTCACAAATAGACGGCAATGTGAGATGAGACCATTAATAATAGTTACAGCAGTAGATCAGCTTACCAAAAACAAACAAACAAATACATTCTACGAGAACAAGACTAACACATAGATTCAAAGGAAAATATAATAAAAAGCCGGTTACAAGAAACACTTGAATGGATAAATAAGTTTTAAAAAAAAAATAATAAAAATAATAATACTAATAAAATGAAATAATTTAATGAATAAATAAGTTAAAACACACAAATCGACAGGTCCACAAATTAAAATAAATAAATAAAACAATGAATAATCTCCTTCAAAATTCATTCCTTTTTTTCTTTCCCTTTCCTGTTCCTTCAATTTCACCATTTCGCAATTTTTAATTCACCTGATCAACAAATTCACTTTCCCGAATTCACCCTCTCAGATCCTCTCCAGTGACCCTTTAAACAAATTCACTATTAGACGGCAATGTGAGATCAAACTATTAATAATAGTCACAGCAGTCAAAACCAAACTAATATATAGATTTAAAGGAAAATATAATAAAAAGTTGGTTAAAAGAAATACTTGAATGGATAAATAAGTTTAAAAAAAAGGAAAATAATAATAATAATACAGTAAAATAATTTGATGAATTAAAAAAAAGAATTTAATGAATAAATAAGTTAAATTATTATACTGATTACGTAAGTAATATATATATATATATATATGACTTTTTTTCGGAATTTAATTAAATTGAAGTTACTGAAGTTCGGAAAAGAAAAATGACATGTTATTTACAGAGTAAAATCAGTTAATAGAGTTCATAAAAAAAAGAATATACTCATTAAATGATTTTTTTGTTATTTTCTTTGTAATTCATATATTTAATGGGTTACGCATTTGAACAAATATGGTAGTGCAATGGTTCCCAATAAGGATCCAGCAGCATGTATTTTGTGGGAACTACTGGTTAGGACTGTCATATCGTTTACCTTTCTTGATTTTTAAGTGTTAGTTATACGAGCTATAAAAGTACTTCAAGATACTTATTTCCCTGGGGAGGATACCTCCTTTGAACCCCAACAGGAGGGGTCCAATTTCAGGCTTAGTGGTCCGCAGACTTCAATGGGTTCGGAAGTACTGTTGGTAAATGTAAACTGTGCGTTTTCTAGATCTGTTGTTAAATGATCGTTCAGAAAATTTGTACTTTTCTAATTTTTTTTTTTTTTAACTATTTTCTATTTCTAAGTACTATTTATAAATTTGCACTTAACTCTGTACAAGTAAGATACTTTGGGTGATAGAGGTAATTACTATTTTGATATTTTCTCTTTTAAAGTTCTATACTCTTCCAACTCATTACAAAAGACTGATCTACATGACAATAATAAGGCCCATCTGGATATACGGAGTTGAGCTTTGGGGCTCCACTAAACCTTCGAATTCCTCTCGTATCCAATCTTTACAATCAAAAATCCTTCGTAAAATCCTCAATGCTCCTTATTTTGTTACTAATAAAACCATCCATAAAGACCTAAATGTTCCTTATGTAACCGATCTAGCCCGAATCCGATATTATTCCTTCCATAATAAACTCCCTAACCACCCAAACCCACTCGTTTCTAACCTTGCTTCCTCTTCCATTCCTGGCAATCCTCCAAGGCGCCTGAAAAGAAGATGGCCTCGTGACCTTACATTGTAAACTGTTTTAGAGTTCTACTACTGGGTAGTTTCTCTACATCCTGTATCATATCATATGTCATTATGATCAAATTTACTGGTTGTATTTTTGGTACAGATGTAAATATCAACAAATAAATAAAATAAAAAATAAGAAAAGTTCTATACTGTAATTTATATATTTTTAATTATTATAAATGAGAATACTTAAAAGTAAGCTGTTATCCACAAGTTTTTAGCGTACGTATCGCGTCAACATTAATAAATGATATCAGTAAATTAAATAAAATATAGAACAACAGCTTTTTTGATCCTCTTGTATTTCCATTACATAATTTTATTACCCGTAAGAAGAATTTGAGCTGATTTAGTTGTAATCAAATCTTTAAAATCAAGAAAAGCTAATTCTGAATTGAGATAGTAGATAGATTAACAGTTAATTTTTCTTAACATAATTTTTTTATCTTGGAATCTAGCTTGTAATTCCGTCATTTTGTTATATATTACAGCCTCAAGTCAAAGAAAAACTTTAGTAGAAGAGTAAAAAGCAACGAAGGCTATATATTAATAAAAGTAAACTAATTTACTTTGTTAAGGCTAATTTATACCTACAACGTTACGTTTAGGCTTTCTTGCTAAATGAAAACTTAATCTAGATTTACTTGATTATAATAAACCCGTGGCAGTTGTTTTTGCCGAAATTCTTTTTGTGTTCAGAAATACAGAGAAAAAAACTCAAATATCAGGCAATCTTCCGACTACATGTATACGGGATACTGACGAGGAAAGGTTATGAACGTGGTATCACCGATTTAAATGAAACCTTTTTTTTTTGTGATATTAAGTTGAGAAAAATAAGATGACTGTCCGAGGGTGCTCTAGTAGCTAAAAAAAAAAAGATATTTTATACAATTTTTGATATTTTTTATATTATTGTATTCCGCCTTTGCTTTGCCAACTAATAACCATGTATTTAATGGTTAATATATACAAATCATTTTTTTTTCTAAAATAAGAACGGAAGATTGTTGATCATGTTAAATGAGCAAATGTATTAAAAATTACAAAAACTAAAAGTTGCTTTTAATAAAGTTGACAGAAAAACTTTGTTTAGGAGAAATAAAAACCGTTTTGACTGTCTTTTAAGACCCTTTAATACGAATTTTAAATATAAACCAAATATTATAAATTCTTGAAGGATGTCCCTTATTCACTAAATAAATTTATAACTTCTTACAATTTTAACCAAATCCAACATAACTGTTGGAAAGTTAAATTTTCGTTCTTCTAAACTATATCATTATCTTTCAGATTCTATAACATTATATAGCAGAAAAGGTAGGTTTAAATAATTTGAAATTTCTTAAACATTTTATTTATGTCTCCGGTTCTAATTTGTTTCAGATTTTTATCGTTTCGTACAGTTTAGATGCCCCGAAGCATCTCTTAAGTTTCTTGTGGATTAGTGGAGTCGTGTTGAAGTTGAAACGAAAATTTTGAGACAAAAAATTAATTTTTCGATTTCCGATCAAAATTTTTATTTAAAAGGTTTTTTGAGCTTTATTTCTCCTAAAAAAAAATTTTTTTTAAAAGCTTCGCTCGGTCCGTTGGACTTAATTATTCCAATGGTGTGATATTACGACATTAGAGGGTCAATCGATTTTTTCGGGCGTAGACTAGCAAAAAAAAAAGAATAAAGTCCATTTCATTAAAAGAGTTTAAATTAAAAAAAATCTATCAGAAAAAAGGAAGATTTTTTTTTTTTAGAATCCTCATATACCCTTAGAATTTTTATGAAAAAATATTTCACTTAGTCTGTTTCGGAAAATCAGTTGGTCTGAATTGTTTCAATAGTGTATCTGTATCAAATGTTTTTGTCAAATATGTTTTATTTGAACCGGCCAAGTAAGATATTTTATGAATATGAGTGAGTTGCCAGATTAATATATTCAATTCCTTTTAATACATTTAAAATATTTAGTTCATTTTTACATTCACATACGTATATATGTAATATAACGTAAGAGAAAGCATTCCGATTAAGAAAATGCGTTCTTAAGAATATCCACTTTCCGTGAAAAATGCAATAAAAAAACTTCCTTCTATCTATCATTAGACCGAGTCATACTTGATATTTAGCTAGTAACAGTCACGTGACGTTACTACTGTGGCATAATGTGACAGTTACACTTTTTTTTTTCGTTTTTCACAAAGAACCGAAAAGTGAGATTTCTTAAGCGCGCTCTAGGACGGTTTAAAATAAATTTATTTTCCAAAAATCTTGAGTTTTTGCGTTAAAAGCAAAATTCAGAAAAAAAATTAACATTTTTTTGTTAAACATTCGAATGTAAATTCGACGAGTAGTACAACGAGAAAACTGAAATTTGAATTCAGCATTCCAAAAACATTTAGCATCGTTTATAAAAATACTTGTATAGCTTTTTCCTTAAACATTTTTAAGCCCAGTGTACAAGGACAACAAAAAAAAAGGGAAACTTTTGTTATAGTTGTTATCCCTTCCCCTACAGGTAAAATATCTCAGATTCGAGTTCAATAAACAAAAAAACTACGGAGGGTAGACCAATTTAAAACAAAATGTTCCACCCTTCTGTCCATTTTGGTTTGACTGGACTATGAAACCAAAAAGAGGAAAAATTACCACGGCCACCTTTGTCCATGTTGAAATAAAAATAAATTTTCTGTATTATGTATCTAAATATAAAGTGTAGTATAAGCTATTTGGAGTGATTTTGTTCAAGAATGAAATTTCATTATGATGATCTCTAGAAATCCGTGAGAGACAGAAAGTGATTGTCATCTATTTCTTCTCCCTTTCTCATAACGCCCACGTTTTGGCCGACAACGCTGCACATTCTGTTCAGAACACGTTCAAATTAACTTAATAACTTAATTAACACAGTTTCATTATTTAGACTGACAGTTTTGTAAACCTAAACCTGTCATGTTTAGGTTAACTTTTTTTTGGTTATACATTATAATCTAGACAATCCAAATCTTGGAGAAGGACACAGAGCTTTGCATTGCCTAAGGAACTCTCCGATACCCCGATACTGGTGATCACCTTAAGGAGAATGTATAAAGCAAATCAAACTTGAATACCAAGAGCTTGTCTGTCATCGAGGTAATAATTATTTAATTTTCCCATGAAAATTTATTCGTATATGCACCAAAAAATTTTATCTCATTTATAAAATCAGCAAACTTTATATGATACAATCTTTTCACATTGCGCCAATAACCATAATGGGTCGAGGCGTTGAATATATTTTTTTTTATTTACAATTAATTCGTGATATTTAAAACTATATATTGATAATTAGTGATCAGGAGTTGAAGAAGAACTAAATTCTGATGAAATGATGCGGATTAAAAATAGTAAAACAGCCCGGATTACTTAAAGACTTCGAATCGAGGAGCTATGTTGAAAAGATTCATTTAAAAGTCAGGGATTCAAAACAGGCTCTGACATCGGTAATACTAAAATAAAAAGGTTGAGGGGTGAGCGGTGGTGGCTAGGGAGTGTTGGGAAAGAAGAGGGGGGAGAGGGGAAGGAGGGGATGTTGGTACTGGAGAGAAAGGGGGAACGCTCTTTGTCCAGGCCTGGATCGCCTCCAGAGCTCTCCCCTAATTGGGTCTCCTCATTAGATAGCTTCCTTCCTTTCCGACCAATCATCTGACACTTTTTAAAGTACCCTTCTTCATCACGATGGTGCAATATCACACACCGTATATGCA
>NW_027107952.1:164177-193124 GCF_000696795.3 Halyomorpha halys | reverse complement strand
GCCTATTTAGAAAACCTCTCTTAACTGCTTCAAACATCCTTTCGCTGTGACCTCCAAATCAATGTAGCCGCTTTCCTTATGGAGGACTATCATGTATTTGAAGTTTCCCACTATTTTAAGGAGCCGATAATTGAAGATACCGTCATTTCGTTGATTTTTTTCTTGTTTTATTATATATTATATACGAATAAGATCTTATATTGAACATAAATAAGTTCTAATAAATTGTAGAAAACAGTTATTTCTTTTGTTGAAATATATCAAATTTCAGTTGAAGTAGAAATTTGATTGAGATGTGGAATTATATTTATTTATCGTCAAATATGTAAAACAAAATGACTAATGAAGTCGGGGGTGCAGTATGGAAATATTGTTAATATACCAACGGTTGTGCAAGGAGGTGATTTTGCCACGATCGTCCACCAGATTTCTATCCAAATAAGAGCATCCACTTAAGTCCATTATGAGTTATGAGATTGGGTGAACCCCGAAGCAATATTTAAAAAGTGCCTAAAACTGATAAAAACTCTGTGAAACCCGCCACTCCCGCCCTCTGTGGTTGCCTTACTTATCTATCAAAGCCTTACTTTGAAACAGGCCCTTATAGAAAGTATATCGAAGTTCGACATGTCATAATCCCACAAGAGGAGATTATAAAAAAAGTCAATTGTCATAATTGATGGTTTAATTTTGAATAAATATTTTTTTGACCGATTTTATTGTGTAAAATTCCTTTTTATCTTTTTCATTGTTATTTATTAAATAATATTTTTGTTTATGAAAAAAAAAATTGTTTTTACTTCTTATAAATAAAAAAAAACACATTTTGGCTATTTTATAAATTTTGTTTACGATATTGCTATATACCGATTTTATTTACAAAATGAACACTTTTTAAACTAATTTTCACGGTGAGAAAGTCTAATCAGATTTATTTAAAAAAGAATTTTTTTTCCGCTTTCGCAGTGGCCTAATAAAAATAACTATGGGATACCAATAATAATAAAAAATTATAGCCAAAATGTATGTGATCTATAAGTTGTATATATGACACTTCCTATAAGGCCGATATTATTTAATTTTTCTTTGAATTTATGAGATTCATCACACAAACCTACAAATGGAATATAAAAAAAAAAAATAGAAAATTTCGTTTGTGCACAACTTTTTTCACCTGCATATTTTTGGGGATGCTGCTTAAAAGAGGTTGATGATCAAAAAAAAAAAAAATTAAAAAAGGCAATCCTTCCTGGCAGGTATACCCGTTTAAGACCCATATTTAGCGACGGACCTACATCACTTTTAAAACATTTACTTAAAAGGGCAAGAGGAGACTTAAGATACTTAAAACAAGCAATATTTAAAAAGTGCCTAAAATTAAAAAAAAAAACGCGCGAGCGAAAAAAAAAAATCGTAATCTTTGAAAAAGTTTTAAATATTGGGTGAGAAAATAGAGGCAGTACTAAAGTTGAAGTGGAAAGGATTCCTTTTCAGTTCTATAAGAAACTAAAGGTAAGAGAAGAGGAGCATTCAAAGAGTATTCAATGCAGCCTTCATCTCTTCATCTTCTTCAAGTCGTGATGAGAGTTTCTCTATTGAGTGTGATGGCTAATGTCTTCAAAGTAAAAACTTCCGACTGATGAGGGTGTTTTATCTCTGAGTAAACCGAGAAAAGTTTATTCCAAAACTTCAACTTCGTTCCGCTCGCAACTCCGTCAAAACTCATAACTCATATTCAAATTAAAAAACATAAAGATCAAACTGATTGCGAATTCACTTTAAAGCTGAGAATAATTTATTTTGAATTGAAAAAAAAAAAAAATCTCTTTTAAAAGTTGGTTCATAAAAAGGCGAAATGAGGTCATATCCGCGGAGCTTTTTATTGTCTACCCGACACAACACCCTTTTTCAACGAAATTATTAAAGACCGCTCTCATTTCGTTTTTTACCGCTAAGGTATTAATCATAGCCCTTCTATTTAAAAAAATAAGATTATAAATTGTTCGACCCACGGAAGGAAAAGCTATTCAACTTATCATGGATAAAAAAATTTTAAATGAAAAATAAAATTTTTAGTCATAATTGATAAAATTATACAGTTCGTGTCCCTTAAAAGGTCTTAATATTTATGAAGACGAATTCGCATTCAAGGATTTTTTTTTTTCAATTCTACCAAGAAAGAATTTTCTGTTAATCTTTTCTTTTTTTTTAATAATTTATTTATTGATATTTACAACTGTATACACATATATACAACAAGTAAATTTGTTGTAGGTGACATAGTGACATGATAAAAACATGTGGAGAATCTACCCACTGATAGAACTCCAATTACATTTTACATTAGTAGGTCTCATGGCATCTTCTTTTCAGGCGCCTCGAAGGATTATAAGAAATGGAAGAGGATACAAGGTTAGAAACTAGTGAGTTTGAGTGGTTGGGGAGTTTATAATAGAAGGAGTGATATCTGGTTCGGGCTAGATCGGTTGCATAGGGAAACATTGTGACAAAGTAAGTAGCATTCAGGATTTTACGAAGAATTTTTGATTGTAAGGATTGGATACGAGAGGAATTCGAAGGTTTAATGGAGCCCCAAAGCTCAACTCCATATGTCCAGATTGGCATTATTACAGTCATGTAGATCAGTATTTTTTAATGAGTTGGAAGTTTTGATCGTTTGTTTAATAAGTGCTGTAATAGTCGATATCTAAGTGCAGTTTTCTGTATTTTCAGTCTTGTGTGAGGATTCCAGATTATTCGTTTGTCCAGATGTAGTCCAAGGTAGCGGATCTGTTCGACAGGGGTAAAAGTAATATTGTTAAATGAAACTGTATGGCATTCAGTAGGTTTACGACGAGGGTAAAGGTGATTTGATGGGATTTGTTGGAATTTATCTAAATCCTCCAATTACGACACCATTCTTCGAGGCTGTGATATGGGACAAAACGTTTTAAGTGGAAAAACCTTCAATTCAGAAGAGCAAGTCAGGCAGGCTGTCGAAAATCTCTTCCAAACCAAACCAACATTTTACTTGGAAGGAATTGATAAACTGTCTGGAATATGAGAGAAGGATATATTAAATAAATTAATATAATTTTATTATTTAATGAGAGCAAAAAATAAATGTCTGATAAAAAATGGGAGTTATTTATGACTCGACTTATTAGGAGGCGATGTACAGCTTTCAAGTTATTATAAAAAATAATAATAATTCTTTGAGGATCTTCCTTAACTCAAAATAGTTTTTAAAATATGGTTATAAGTTAAACACCTGCAAGATTTTTTTTTGTTTTTCAGAAAATTTAATCTCAATTCAAACAACAATATTCAAGAACGAAAAAAAAATCCTACTAATAATCAAATTGAAAAACTTCTAATTTTTAATTTCTTTGAAAAATATTATTTAAGGGTTTCGGACGAAGTTAAAAGCGAATATGATTTTCTTTTTCCTCAACAAAATTAGATTACGCACTTATGTGTTTATATTTTTTTGTAACTATAATATCACTTAGCGGAATCAGTAATATTGTTTTATTTTTCTTTAGGAAACGGCAAATCGATTGGCATATAATAAAAAAAAAAAAAAAAAAAAAAAAAAAAAAAAAAAAAAAAAAAAAAAAAAACGTGAACTAATTTTCTACCGGAGAAATGGAGAATTTCAGTATTTTCAAACCTTTCCAATAGTGACAGGGAACAATTTGAAGAAGAAAAAAACTGAATCGGTCCAGTAATTAAAAAGTTTATTGTGGACAAAGATTCGAAACATTCTCTTTTATATATACATTTTTTTTTTATTTTATTTATTTATTGATATTTACAACTGTATAAAAAAATACAACCAGTAAATTTGATCATAATGACATAATGATATGATACAGGATGTAGAGAAACTACCCAGTAGTAGAACTCTAAAAACAGTTTACAATATAAGGTCACGAGGCCATCTTCTTTTCAGGCGACTCGGAGGATTGCCAGGAATGGAAGAGGAAGCAAAGTTAGAAACGAGTTGGTTTGGGTGGTTAGGGAGTTTATTATGGAAGGAATAATATCGGGTTCAGGCTAGATCGGTTACATAAGAAACATTTAGGTCTTTATGGATGGTTTTATTAGAAACAAAATAAGGAGCATTGAGGATTTTACGAAGGATTTTTGATTGTAAAGATTGGATACGAGAGGAATTTGAAGGTTTAGTGGAGCCCCAAAGCTCAACTCCGTATGTCCAGATGGGCCTATATACATATTTAAGTAACAATTAAATGAAGTCAACAAAATAGTTATAAATGTCCTTTGCAATAATTTTAATACTTTAGTAAGCACATGACAATTGGCTTATTATGAATGAACCTTCACGATCAATCGGAATGACAGTCATCAATCAAATGCCAGACTTGAACCATGAAGACCAATCATCAGACGGATTGATGCTTACTTTTAAATTAAATTTCGAACAAAGGGAATGACAATACAATGACGTTTTGAAGGAGAAAGAAAAACTATTTAAAAAAGTTGTGCTACTCAACTGTATTGGGTTGCTAAATACACTGCATACTTATATATATATCTAGTCAGACAACTTTTTTTAAATCTTACAAAATATAGGCATCGTAGAGTAAACTTATAATTAAAAATTAAATTAAATCTTCACCACAACAATCCATCAAGAGTCAGGAGTGCAGTAGTTTGTAAGTACTGGTACTAGTCCAACGGTTGTGCAAGGAGGTAATTTGGTGATAATTACACTATTAAGGTTACCTTCTACATGAGGCTGGATGGAGCCCGGAGGGTCCTAAAACCACATGGCAAACTCAACAACTACAGTGAGGCAGAAAATATTTATCTGACAGCCGGATTTGAACCCTGATCCTTGGAGTTTAAAGTCCGATGCCTCACCAATGAACTACCCTCTCCCAAAAAAAATCATATAATATATAATAGTAATATATGATTTTTTTTTTAGGGGGGGTGGGGGAGTTCTCATTTATTTATTTCTAAGCTTCATTATTTTTTTGTTAATTCTTTTTTCCATATTTTCCCACTTAACTCAATATATCTTTCCTCTCCCCCCCCCTCCTTTAGCAAAGTTTTTACAATAAGTTTCATTTTAACATCTAAACTCGTCATTTATAACTTTAAACAATTGTGACGAGTACCGGTTGTCAAATGTACCCAGCGGTTTAACATAGATTAGCATTAAAAAATTAATATTATTTTAATTATTAATAAACTGTGCAAAATTACTGAATTTAATAAAGGTGGAAAATTGATGTTTGGGCCTGTGAAGGTTTTGATAAGGTTGATGTTATTAAGACCGAGGAAGTGAGGACTAGATGAGCTAATGTATCCACCAGCGGCCTCTGTGATCGACCGGGCGAAGAACCCTTTGACGATAACCGCTTCCGTTCATTCAGCTCACTGCTTACTAGATTAGATCAGTGTAATCCGGAATAATAAAAGATTATTTCGATGGGGCTCGACTATTGATCAGCTGGGCTTGAGCAGACTGAAGCTTCCTACCCTCCAAGGTCTGGTATAATACAGCGATCTGTCCATCAGCTTCTTTTCGGTTCGTTGCACTGGAGGAAATTAAAAATCTGGTATTGTGCGTGTATCACTTACCACCTAATTCTGAATTAAAAATAATCCCTTTATGAGCAAGTGAAACTGAAAACTAATTATTGGGATAGCAACCATTGAAACAGCAAATAATTTATTATACATTCAGTTCATTTAGTATATTGCTGTAATATCCTTCAACTCATAATTTCAATTCCGTACGACTTTTCGTCTTAAAATAATTCGTCCTTAGATTACAATAGTTTGAAAAAACAAATGATTAAACTTTGTATATATATAAATCCTTCAATATACAAGACTAGGCTCTTGAGAGACATGTGACGAGCGCCTGTGACGTAATGTTGTGACATGTGATTCACGCTGTCTTGATTTCAAATTGAGGGGGCACCAAAATAGGACTGAATAAATTTAAAAAATAGGATATGTAAATCCGACAAATTGTAAAATCGATTATTTAAAGTGTCACGCCCTAAATAAGTAATTTCATCATATAAATATTTAGTAATTTTCTTTTCTTTTTTTCTTTCCTTTCCAAAATCTGTCTTCATTATAAAATATGTTTACATTACACGGACGTTTCAGAGTCCTCTTCCGTCTTCAGGGTACTTCTACAAATTTGAAAAACAACACAATAATAACAATTATTATTCAAAATAATTAGTTAAAAATTTATATAAATTATCCCTATCATAACAATATGTTTCTTATTGGTTTTGTATTTCTAAAATCCATAATTTTAATTTATCGTTTTTTTTAAATTAATAAATTATTTCGAGAGATCTCTAGCTAATTCTTCGGTTTCTTTATCGCACTGAAACGAAATCTACTTTCGTCCTGATTCTTACAAGATTTGCTTAATAACTTAAACTTATATTAAAATGAAGAAAGGTAATGTAAAAATAAACAAAAACAAGGAATGATAAATGTGTGGAAGAATCAGAAAAAAGCAAACATAGAAAAGATCAGGGCGAATGTCAATTTTGTTTCAATATGATAAAGAAACCAAGGAGACAGTTACTTACACTCATAAAGACACCCACGCGCTCTTTTGTGAGGCATGGTTATTTGGACTCAAGGAACCTCAAAAAGTTTAGTTCTATAAGTTACACAATTGCAACCGCAGTTTGATATAAGATAAACTTTATTTACCTTATACGAAGGGAGATGATGCAGTGATATTTTACATATCATAATATGTACAATTACTATCTACAGATTACTATATACAGCTTGTACTATTACTCCTAGAGTGACCTTCGACCGTGCTATTCGACTGCTCTCTACATTATAGAATAATCTTTACCTCTAATATAAGGAGGTATTTATATGCAGTATATAGCTATATTTATATAGTATATAGCTTCTTACATTACGAGGGTGTGAAGCAAACAATACTTTTTTACAAATATAATACAATTTTTTTAAGCATCTACTTTAATATGCAATAGTATTTATGAAACCACTATCCGATTACTGTTGACAACTCGAATTCGAAATCATTCACAATCTTAATACTTTCCCTTACTATATATTCCATATATAGGTAAGTGGGAATTAAATTTTATTTTTTATTATTGTAAATGTTGATGTATCGAAACTTTTTTTTAATAATAAGCTACAAATAAATATTTAAATTCTGATATTAAAGGTAATATGAATCTATAACGTGTTAATTTATATTAACCTATTATTTAATTTATTGTAAGCCATCTTTTTTCAAAGAATAAAAATATCGTGATCTGATACCTCGATATTTTTTATTAATATATCGAACTACCGATTGGATATATTCGAAAACCATCGGTACAATATATATTGATATTTTTGTTCGACATTTGCATCTCTAGAATACGTGATAATTGGCTAATCTCCTACTCCTGAATATCGATAGGTATCACTCTAGAGACACTGATCGATAGGTAATACGCTATCGAGTTAAGTGAAAGAAGTTATTAATGGGTGAGAGAGTAAGTTGATCACAGCTAGTCCAATTACAGCCTTATCTCATCTCCACTCTACCACTGACGCCCTCTCCTGGTCCTCTAAATAATCTTTTCTTAATAAAATATTAAACTCAATAATCCACAAAAGCTTCCATAAATTATTTCAAGATACGTGTCACGTTAAATCGAAACTTCTTTTTTGTTTACTCCCAACCTTATTGTTTCTGACATATGGAAGTTATCGGAAAGTTAAGCTGCCTATTTTAACCAAAGTAGGACAATTGAATTATCATCAAGTGGGACTACCCCAAAAAAGTCAATTCGACTTTTTTGAAGTCGAATAAAATCGAACGAGTTGTGAAGTTGATAAGATTTCACATCAACTCCCTCAGATACAATCGCCTTATAATTAAATCCAAACTGAAACTCATATCTCATTTATAACAAGAGCTTTTTGTAAGCTCAGTGGCTTGGCGAAGGTTTCTACCAACTTCCCATTTCACTTGGTTATCCCGCTCTTGCTAAATCTAGAATACAAATGATAATTGCGTTGTTCAGGGAAATCGCCCCTCCACGAAGACCTGGGAGGTGACAAGGAACTGTCCCTCTGATAGATGTACTCGCCGAGAGAAGGGGTTCATATGTTTTATTCTCCATATACTTGTTCAACCTTTCAACTTACACTACATCTACTATCTGTGTCAGCAGACCACCTGTCGGGAACTACTTCTCTAATCAATGAGGTTTTATACGGAAAAACCGTAATCAGAAAGTTGTTATATATTATTATGTTCTTTCAGAGATTTGTCAGGCCCTTATTTTTACTCCTTTTATAGTAATTTTAACAGTACGAGCAGTTTTCAGAACTTTTTTTTGTTGACTAAGATTCCAGTAATCCTCAAATATGAGCTTAACATTTCGTATACAGATATTACTTAAAATATTAAAGTTTAGAAATGAAGGAAATAACAGAGAATGAAACAAGTAAGGGACCTTGTGGTGAATTGACATCGCCATCTCCTGGTTTTTATTTTAACTATTTAGACCCTCTAGAAGCACTATAGGCCGATATGACGCAACCTAGCATCCGAGCCGTGAACTACATGATTGTCGTATTGTAATTTGCATCATACAAGCGTTCTATATGTATATATAGGATAGTCCTTTATGTATATATATGTTAATACTTTACATGTACTATTTACAAATGTGATAACCATGTCATCTGTTGTAATATTCCTAAATGTATTATTATGACCAATAATTATTACAATAGAATCTTCTCATCCACTAAAAGCTAAAGTCTTATAGGTAGAATCATTGGATGGCATTTAATAGCACAGAGAGATAACGCAACTTCTTTACTTTATTCTTTAGTTTTAGAGGAACAGGAAAAAAAATTGAAAAAAAATTAACGCAACTTGACTAAGTTAAGTGTTAATATTTCTTCAAATAATATACATACTGGATTAGAGCATTTTAACACTGTTTTTGGAAACCTATATTGGACTATAGCTTCACTCTGCCTTTTCTAGATCTCTCATAGTTCCTATTTCCTCTGTCCTTTAGTCAGAACCTGCAGCGAACACCTGCAGGACTGGTCATCCCCTGGTACATACCTTACAGAGCGAAGCTTCCGTCCTGTGAAGATTTTAGTGAATATCCCTAAAACACATCTTGTCTTTTCTCCTACTTGACCTATCCTAATTGAACATTAATTGTCAAGGCCTTCGGATATGGAGTTTCTCACATCTTCAATTTAAGTCAGAACCTATTAATTATAAACAAGCATCTAGACAATGGTTTAGTGAGGATGTTCAAGTTAAGGTTGTCAACCTTATTTTTTACTTTTTTTGAGAATTTCTTAATGTAACTTCGTAAGCCTTAGAACAAAAGAATTTTTGTTTGGTAGTGAAAACGACTATGTAACATATTCCAGTTCTTCTCCAGTCCAATCAACTTGCAATTAAATCATAAAAAACCGTGATGTATTTTTTAAGGATTTTGATGATTTGTGTGAGGATAATCCGACTGATACACTCCGCTTTTGGATCACATTTCTTTACAATGACAGAGAAGGGTTCCTTCTATCGTTGTGGACCTTTCAGTTTCTTGTTAAATAATGCAAAATTTGAAATGAATTTATAAACTTTAACTAATGCTGTTTTTTACTGTTTGCTGGAATTTATTTGATTAGATGATATACCAATCTGTAAGGAACTATAAATATCTTATTTTTATTTTTATCTTTATAATTACCTTTGTTTAATTTTGTTCATTCATTCTTATATAGATTAAATTATACAAAATAATGTTATATATTTTATTCAATCTATAAGCTTGAAATAATTCATGTTTGTAATTTATATCCTATTTCTGTATGTATCTATACTTATATTATTTTATTATTGATTTATATCTTTATAGTTTTTATTTTTTTTTTTTTTTTATAAGTTGTCAATTAAAAACAACCAACAAAAAAGTAGTTTGCCTACTTCCCTACCTTCTGAACTCAGTAACACTGAAAAAGACTGAACATTTCTATTTATAATTTAATTTATTAGAATTTATTAATAAACATATTTGGAAATTTATAGAGGTCTTCATTTAATCAAAAATTGATTATTTATTATAAACATTTCAATATTCCATTATTTTTTTTAAATGAACATCTTAACAAAAGTTAAAATTTATAAATAAATTAATAAAATAAAATATTAACTAAAAGACATTACATTTACCAATACAGACTGGTATTGTAAGCGACTTAGCAAATCTAATTTAAGATTTCATTTTAGCATAGATTGTTTAATACGATTTATTAATAAAATTCACATTTTATAATTTTTGTTAACAGGATGACAAAATAGTTCAGTCGCTGAGGGTGTTTGACGGACCCTGATCCCCGGAGCTATTTAGGAGAAAACTACGATACAAATCGCTGTCAATCAGTTTTCTTTGATTGTAGACTGATCGAAAAGAAAAAGAAAAAACTAGGAAAAACTCGAAGAATTTAGCAGTTAGTGCTCTATGTTCATAGTGGAGCATGAACTTACGACTGTGCCAGATGAAAACATGTTTGCCCAGCTTTCAACATAATTTAGAAAATAATTATCCATTCTTTCACACTTTTTTACAAGATGGGGAGCCATGGGCCTGTAATATACATAAGTAAAGATGTATATCATATGCGTGATTGTTGTATGTTTGATACCAAATTGTTGTTTTTTAATTTAATGTCAATTAAACGAGATGGTTTTCATTGATTATTCACCATTTTTTCATAAAATGTTAATAAAGTATAATGTGATCTTAATGTATGATAATCGATTGCATGTATTATATATAATACATAAAGTAAATATTATAAATTAAAATAATTTTTATAATTGCATTAGAATGGCAAATATCTGGTCAATCTTTAAAATACATACACCTTTATCTGCTACCTGAATGTGCAATTATTAATCCATGTTTTAGAAGTAATGTCTTCTGTAACCATTTTTCCGTCCTCTAAACAGCTTTTTATTGTTTTTACATTTTTGCCAACTATATTATTTTTCAGTTTAATTCAACAATCACATCCACATGTAAGAAATTAATTAATATTTTGAAGATATGCACGCAACATAAAATTACTGTAAAGTCTTCCATATAAGTTACTCATTAATTTGCAATGTTACAGCGAAAGCTGTTTATAATTTTAGAAATTCTAAATTAGTTGAATCTTTTAAAACCACTGCCCATAATAAATATAAAATATACTGTTAATTGTATTTCTCTGGTTCAATATATAAATTTAATTTTGAAATATTTGTGAGAAAATTTAAAAATAAAACATATATTCCAAATACTTACAAATATAAATATGTACTTATTCAATGAAAATTTTATAAATAAATTCAACTATTAGTAGGTTATGAGATATTTTTAGCATGTTCAGATTTAATAAATTAATTTTATAATTCATTATGATGTAGTTCACTTATAAAATCAAAAAGTGTGATATATGCTTTTTGTTCTTGATTTACTAAATCTTTAAAAATGGTTTAAGAGGAAATGAATACACCAGAAGTGCCTGAAAAAAAAGTTATTAAAATTATCATTATCTTTGAATAAGCATTAGCAATTAAAGAAAGTCTAAATTGGTCAGCATTTGGATTGGTGACTGCACTGTATGTTGGCCACATTACCCAGGATCCTGTGCTAATTACGGTCCATCACTTGGTAATAGCCTTAAGCCAATTGGAGGTAACTTACACAAACTGAGAGAAGACTCTGCAATGCTCCATAATCTCTGTAACATAAGATGACAACCAAGAATGTTTTGTCTTGAGTAAAAGATCTTAATCAATGGAATCGGTAATACCAAATCTGTCCTAAGAGAAAAATTTATTGTGTTCTCAGAGCCCTGATGCTGTACCGTGGAACTCATGGTTGAAAGAAATGTGAAGCTAAGAGAGCCACTCAAGGCTGAGATCAATGTGTAACATCGATAACTCTCGCAAGTTATCAATGTTAGTAAAAAGTTAATGGCATACGGCTCAAGATCTTCTGATTTGTAGGGCCAATGAAATAAAAGATCTGTAAAATATAAAAAAAACCTAAAACTTCTGGAGTTAATTCTAGGATCACAATTCCTCAATTGCAGTTGTAGAATTGGCCTCTGAAGTTTCTTAGTTTTTATCTAGTTCTTTCTGTGTATGTATATAATTGCATACACAAAATGAGTACATCATGAATTGTAAGGAGTACAATAATAAACCATATGTTTAACAAATAAATTACTTATAAACAACTTTATTTTGGTTGTTTGTTATTTAGTGGGATTTATTTGTTATTATTAAATACTAATCAAAAATACTAAAGAAAAAACTCATGAAGTACATTGAGCCCACCTCTTTTAACATAGAATTAGAAAACAATAATAAAAACTCATCACATCTTTATTCTAAATCAATGTATATTTCAATTTTTTTTTATCATTTTGGCTTATTCTAGTGGCCATTTTATAAACGTTCTTTGTCAGTCAAGTTATTAAAATTAATTTAAAAAATGCAACTTATTAAATTGAGTTCTTGAATATAAATATCAATTAATATTGATTTATATTTTATTAATATAAAAAAAAAAGTGGGCTTAAAACTGTTTATAATGTTTTTTTTTCCCTTATTAATTTCGGTTGATATTTAATAAACAAATTAAACTACCGTTTTTTTTTTTTTTTTTATACATATTCAACATCCTATTTTTTCTTATCGATAAGATATAAATAAACAAAGATAAACAGCCATGATAGTATCAAATAAAAACCTTTATTTATTTAGGCAAATTTTCTCTCACTTAGGCATTATTCATTTTGCATTATTCCACCATTATTTAAGGTAAACATCTGAAAAACATATTATATATTTATTTAAAATGTATGTTTATAACTGATTCCAAATAATTTATTTTCTGAAATTATATATATTTTGAATAAGTAATAATGATTTTATAAGTTGGAATTTTTTTTTTCATTCATGCTATATTTATCAAATCATCAGCAAATTTTAAGAATTTACAATTAATATTAATGTCTAAATATATACATATGATTTTAAAAAACATAAGATTTTCTGTGTTAGCTTTCGCAGATGATCTGGTCTTGCTTGCTGGCTTCCAATACAAAATAAATGTTCTTCAGAAGCAAATGGCCATGATAAACATGAAAATTAACTCATAAAAGACTAAATACATGAGGAAAGGGAAGAAACCCCAAAGAAGAATGAGGATAATGAGAGTGAACGGAAAAAGACTAGAGCTGATCGATAATTTCTAATATCTAGGTGCTCATCTCAACAAAAGCGGCTACATTGATGAGAAAGTTTCTCAGAGAATCGGTGCAGCTGGAAGAGTATTTAGTTTGCTTCAAAGGGGTTTCCTGGGTAAAAGAAAGGTGCGAGAAAAACTAAAATAGTGATCTATAAATCAACGTTCCTCCCTATTCTTTCCTACTCCTCTGAATCGTGAATCCTCACCTTGATACACAAGAATTGGATCCAATCCATGAAGATGCCTTATCTTCGTATGGAGGAAGGAAGGACATGACAAGATAGAGTACGGAACAGCACCATACAGACTAGCCTCAGAGTTCAACCGGCTGAGAGCATCCTAGAGGAGCACAAGCTAAGGTGGTTTAGACTCCTTAGGAAAGAACTGCCAGGGAGATGTATGAAACTCGTGTGGAGGAAAGAAGGCTAAGAGGTTCCTCTTCCTCCTCACTGCACATTTCCTGGGTGGAGAGTGTTTAGGAGGTGGAATATGGACTGGAGTAGGAGAAGAGAGATGGTTCCAGAACGAGACATCTGGTTCAGACTCTACAAATCCTATCCCCACACTGCTCAAGCGGTAAAGGGGATAAAGTGATTATGATGATAATTTTTAAAAACATTCATAGAATATTTCTAATCGTAATCATAATTTAAGAATAATTATTCAATTGATATAATTATATGAGAAGAAGATGGTTGGGGGTGCGGTCAGCAAATGAATACAAAAACTTATTTGTTTGTGCCCTCTTTTCGACTTGAATTTCAGGTATTCCTGAAAGCCTGAAATTCAGATCGAAACAAAATAAGTTTTTGTTTATTTGTGTTTAATTGCTGACCGCACTCTATACTATCATCTCCTCATATTAATCTACAGTCAACTAATAACAGCTCATTATGATATTATTATAATGTTGGCACTGAAGCTGGAAACCAATTTTTTTTTTTTAAATTGGTTTATAGTGTGTTAATGTTAATAATTCAGATGTAAATTTTAAATTCACGTATGACTAATGCTCTAATGAACACTCCAGTGATGCCAGAATAGATATTTACAAATTAAATTTGGTATCTAGATTAATAGATAAATATGAATTCATTTATCTATAATTAATGTTACCTAAAACAAACACACTGAGTATTTTTCTAATTTTATTAATGAATTGAGAGAGCTTAGAGGAATTCATTAGTTTTTTTTAATTTATTTAAGTGTTTCGACCACTCGGGCCATTCGATTACAATAGGCATGTTCATACAGTTGAAATTACAAAGTGAGAAATTTACAATCATTACAATTAACAATTAAAATTTACACTTCACAAATGTATTACTGTTGGGGAGTCTTCTCTGATCATTTCCTGTACACAGTAATTCATTTGTTTAATTCCTAGCTTTCAGTAAAATCAACTGAGATCAGAAGAAAGTATTATTGAATTTAATAATGTGTTAATAATTTCATCCACGTAAACTGACATTTTAGGTAGAAAAACCACCTAACAAGTAACCATATATTTGTTTAATTTTCAGCTAGAGTAGTCAACTTTCAAGAGAATTCTTATTTAATATTAAATTTTATTAATTAACCATATATTAATAACAGCAAAAACCCAAACACATAAAGTGCATATTAACTCATTTTTTTCTTATCACTACTAAAATTAAAATGAACCAGAGAAATGCAAAACCAATTACACAAAATATCAGGAGTTAATGAAAATAAATTACTAATGCAAGAAGGTGTAGTTAAAATAATCTAATATATAAAGTTCATCATAGATATTATAAAGGCAATCACTTTCAATATAAATGCAAAAAATATGAATAGATTCAATATTAACCAAATTCAAAATAGAAAAATCTTAAGTAGAAAATAAGAAAAATAGATAATTTTTTGTAGTTTATATATATAAATATATATAGTCTAATGTTAAACAAAATGTAGATTAGAGGTTAATAGAAATATAATTCTAGTCATAATTTTTTTTTTTTTACACTTTTAAAAATATTCTTAAGTTTTTTAAATTTGATTAGTTTATATATAGTTATGGCCTTTGCTCAAACCTGATATCCCTAGGATTCCGAATAACCCTGTCAAGCAATAAACAAAATGTTAATTTGTGTCAAATATTGTTATGATAATTTTTTTCTCTAATTGCAACTTTATTCACATATTATGATTATAAATAAATATCATTATTATTATAAAAATGTATCTGACAAAGCCTTAAAAGCAACAGCAACATATATTCTATCAACTCTCAAAAGACTTATTGTAAGTAATTAACGAGAAGGAATATCAATTCCATGCGGAAAAAAATAACATCCGATATTAATATATAACTTGTTATTGTTAACTTATTATATATTTCAAAAAGATAAAAATGAACTGATATATTTTTCAGGGAGCCGCTTTGCCTAATAAGATGTTGCTTGTATATTTAAAGTTATATTGTTGTAATTATTAACAGCATAATTGTACATTAATAGATTTGTTGTTCCTATTGCCTAAGAAAATAAAAAAGGTTTTCAAAATATTACTACCACTTTATTTTTTTTTTAATACCTATTTCATTTGTTTATTACTTGCTACAAATGGACCAAGGCTGTTGTTATCAGGGAAGAAATATAAAAACAAAATATTTATTAATTTAGTCCATTTTTTTCCAGTAAAAATGCAGATATTAGAATTCAGCAAATAATAGCTACACAAACATAATTAATTTTTTTAAAAATTTAATCCCCGATATTATTTCCAAAATACCACATTTTCACTCAATAATTTCAAAGTAACAAAGCAAAAACATATTCACAAATGTGTAGACAGATACTGAATAATCCAAAATACAGAACAGCTGAACTTCACTGGAACCTTATGAAGGCATCAAGGAAATAAAGAACTTCATGTTAAAATATCAACTTCACTGATGAAGCTGGTATCAGAAACAGATACATACCAACTTGGCCAAAACCTAGTCGCGTTTAGACTAGGAACAACTAGTCCGATTCGTAACAAAAAGTACCAAACATCAGAAGCAAAATGCACTGGGATACCAAGAAGCTCTCTCAATCTATCTTCAACCAACTTTGGTATTATCAAAAAGCTTTTATAGAAAATAGTGCATTGATTTACTTACAACAAATACAGAAAAACTTATTGATTCGGGCAGAGTTACCTTCAAGAATGATTAGGAATGTGATCAGTTGTTAGAGTTCAAGATACATACAAAAAAGATGTTAAGCCAAGTGGAATTAGTATGGCATATATCTCCACCCGAATCAGTGAGTTTCTCGGTTAATTTAATTTTTTTTTTCCTTCTTCCCACTCTCCTATATATCTTCTCTCTTTTTTCCTTCCTTATTCACTTTAATGGATATTCTACATTTATTTTAGCTTAGTACATTTTATTCATCTTTATTACTGTGCATCATTTACTTATTGTAGCATATATTTCATTTTTTTTTTTCAAGTTTTTTTAGTTAATTTCAATTTTTCACCATTTATACTTTGTAAATCATAAATTACATATTTTATTACGTTAATTTCAATTAATGATTATTTATATTTTCTCCCACACCTTTCATTATATCTATTTATTTACTTGAACGCTGTCTGATTTTTAATAAATTTTGTTATTATTTGTTTTTTATAATTCTTACCTCTAAAATATTATATTTTGTCTTCTATCTTCTATTAGTATCATTAACTATCTACTTAATTTATTGTTATATATGTTTAAATGTTTTTATTTTTTTCTGAATTAAGGTTGCTATCTTGACCCCAATGAAGGCCTGAAATTCAGGTCAAACTGTTGGCACAAATAAATAAATTTTACTTAAGCATTTATCATTACTGACTGCATCCCCAACCATCTTCTCCTCATAAGAGTAGTTATAATCATTTTTAGTAAGAGAGCAGAACTCTAAAGCAGTGCCTCTCAACCAGTGATCCAGGCTCCAGAGATGGACCTCAAAGGACTAGTCCTTAGAAAGATATGGCTACATATATTTGCAAGGAATTATTGTTAGAAATTTTACATTGTTTATTTTTGCTAATATTTGAATATTAATTAAAAGATTGCAAAAAGTAAATGGTGAGTAAAAGTTCCTCAAAATATATGAGTTTAAGTTATCTAATTTTTAATAATTTTTGTGGGGAAACCTGACTTGGAAAAAACGAGGATATTGATCTGCATATGGTTCAATTTCTACAATAGTGTTCTGCAGACTTTTAAGGGTTGAGAATCACTTTTTTAGAATGATAAAATCTAAATTCAAAGTTTTTCTACATAGCAAAATATACAGCACTCTATTAGGTCGAAAATATAGATATTTTCACCTTGCTACTAAGATAAAGAAAGTATTGTGATCTGGTACGACATTCAATGTACTGGTCTATACACATTTTCGAGCCCCCTCCGAGTCCTAAAAAAAGAATTTTTGACCATTGCTCTGTCTGCTGATTTTGTTACGTTTTTTTCTGTTTTCTAGAATTTTGGTCCCTGAATCATTTAAATCGGTCCGATATAAGCCAAGATACAGTTTATTGCAATTTGAACCAAGGTTTTTTAAGTATCTTGCTCAGTTTTTCATGAAAAACTAAAAGGATAATTAAATTGTGTGTCAAGAAAACTAAATAAATAGATAGAAATAAAATATTTATCAGACCAATATTAGTGAAGGAATGACTGTATTGGTCTTAACAGAAAAAGTGGTTAAACATCAGATTTTTTCCCTGGTCAATAAACAGTACACAATGTAATTCAAGAAATAAACTGAAAATTGAAAAAAACTTTTTTATCACTAACTTTATCAAAATCATACATATAATTAGTATCAAGAATATAATATATAATATAAGAATAAGTATAAGAAATAAAATCTTAATTACAGCCATCTCCTTCAAATTCACATGGAATCAATCATATAAAAATACAACAATTCTAATTCTTTAAAAAATAATAAAAGGTCTGGAAAATAAGCAAAACACAAACTGTTAAGGAAGGCTAAATCAATAAGGAAAGTTTTTTAACCATTTATATTGGTCTAAATAAAAAGAAAATTCCAAATGTTTTTTTAATTGATAACATATTAAGAAACCAATGAGAATCTTAAATCATAACCTTTCTTTAAAATAATTCTACAAAGCTGGTTGATATAAACAGCCACTGTCTAGTCTAGTATTCCTAATAAGGATTCAAGGTTCAATAGCCTTGTATGGTATTGTGCCGAAATAAAACATCCTGTATAATTTTTCTACCATGTCTTGTTTACTTATCCAAGTCTTACCCTACTAGCTTTCCATGCCCTTGATCTTTCCTTGAGATTAGATTCTTATTTTGATTGAGTTCAATCTACTTTCTATCTCCATCTTGTCGTCAATCTCTATCATTCAAATTTAACAATTTTAAATTAGTAGATTTAGATTTTTACAATATTTAATTGTTTTTCAGATGTTCTATGCATCAGTATAAAAGTCGAGAACAAGTAAACTTTCATTTATAGTATTACTACAGCATGAATTAATTTTATTCTAAATTATATGAAAATTAATTTGAAATATTCGATATACAATCGAATAAATGTATTTAACAGCTACTTAATTTTAGAAAATTATTAAATTTTCTGGTGATTTGAGCATATAAGCTAAAATTTTACTCTACTTGATACTATAGAATATTTTTAACAAATAATTACAAATATTATACCATAACTATTTACACCAATAAATTTTCATTGATAGATTCAGTACTCAGTCTGCAATATTCTTTTAGTCTTATTTCACAAAAACACTATTTTTATAGAACAAATACAAAAAAAAAACCATTGTAAGCCCTAAAAAAAAAAAAGCCCTACTAAATTAAAAAAATATTTTTATCAACATTGATTGGAAATAAACATATACTAAAAATTCAAGAAATAAAGCTGCTAATAATCTATCAAAAACAATTACAAAAAAAATTCTTAACATTAGCTTTGATTTTACAAAATGTATCAAGTTTATTTCATATATCATTGATATGTAGCTACACCGCTACCAGCTGGTCTATACCATAAGTACTACAGCTGCCAAAACAGCTATTGTAGGGCATAACGCAACCTACCAGCTAACACAGGAACTACTACTAGCATCAGGCAAATGCCATATATTAATATTTGTACACACTTTAAATTAACACATGTAACAATTATATAAGAAATTGTAATATGTAATGTAGTATATCTTGATAGCGTTTAATTGCCCAGAGACTTAACTAGGAGCAAATTGGGAGGCCTCGGTTAGAATATCCGCTTCAACGGTTTCTCCTGCTTAGGAGGCAGAGAGCAGCAGTTTTCATAGTGATTCAGTACATTGTAGTGCTATAATTTTGGAAATGTATATTGTCTTTTATTTCTCTGCCTTCTCTGGATCTCTCCTTCGTGTAAGTTCTCTCTAATTGTAAGGCTCAGCGGCTGGCACCCAGTCTGGTCTTGCACTCCTCCTTCATGCCTACAGACATAGTAGCCTGTAAAGTAAAGTCACCATACTCAGGGGACTTATGGCTGGCACCCATAAGACTCATTCTGTCTATTCACCTAATTACTAGCTACCTTACCTGTTTGAGTATGCATTGTCTAGGCTTTCTGCTATAGACTACTTTACATAAATCAATAGGAGTCAAATTCTACACAACCAGTTCAACATATATTATACTGGTATTGGTACTGGTATTTGGTGGGAGGAACAAGTCCGGCAAGTGGGCCTGGTGGTCCCTTTCCCCTAGTGGTTCCCCTAGGCCAACCCCTGGCAGCTACCTGAGTTGCTGCCGCGTACCAACCAAGGTGGGAGTGTCAAGATTCATTCCTCGGGAATGCCGAAAAATGAATGTTAACTGCCCCAGGTGGGAATCGAACCCACAACGTTCTGAATCGAGCGCACTGGGACCTGTGCCCAACCCACATGGCTGTCACGTCCCTCAACATATATATGGCATTATAATTCATGAAGCAATCAATAGAAATTTATTTTTTTAATACAATAGTATTATTATTATTTTTATTTTATAGCATTTTGGAGATATTTGGACTATCATTCCCTCCTCAGCATCTACAATTTAACGATTTTTTTTTATATTAAGTTAGGCCACAACAGCATACAATCAATACAATGCAACAAACAATTAGGAATACATCAATGTATCAATGAGTGTAAACAGCTATAACTTATGAAAAACATTGTTGTTCAATTGTAGATGCTGAGAAGTTTTTATCATGATTTGGAGGCAGGAAAAACATTATAAAACTTACTAGACATTTAATTAAAAGTGAGAACTGGCCATCAATAAATCAAAAATTGTGAAATAGATATGATTCAAAACATTTGAATATTATATTAATTTGAAATTGTTCAATTATTTGTTTTTCTTTCCTTGTTTTTGTTTTTATCAAAGAATAAATAAATTTAAAGAGATAAAAAAGGTCAGATAAAAGATAATAGGAGTTTCATTTAAGATGTCAAAGATAGCAGCACTCTCAGAGCAGAGCAGTCAGTGTGAAGTTTCAGACACCTCTGGATGCTACAATCAATAACTGCAGCTTCTGACCCAGTCTGGGATTGTTATTCCACCTGATCAAGTCGGGTTAACCAAGTTTATTTTATTTATATTGCATAATTATTCATAATTATAGTGTATACACTCAGCTTGATAATAAATTATGCTTAAATTAAGAGAATACAATAATAATCTCTTAATTAAAGATTATTTATATTGCATAATTAATTCAAATTATCAGTTTTATATACTAATTAGATATTTAATAGTGTTATATTATTACGGCATAAGTGATCTTCAACAACAAAAAAATGCCTGCAAACAAAAGTTTAAATTCGAGAAGCCTCTTAGTAATAGAAGAAAAGGTTGACAGGTTGCTGGACTGTTTGTTGGATTTGAACAAGGAAAACTTAAGGACTATCAGGGAAGGACAGAAAAATATTATTGATGCTCTAGAAGATTTCAGAATGTTTTTCCCTGGTATTAATAGTCTTAGTGAAGATGTGATAAAGCGTAAGAAAAGGAAACAGGGTAATTAATGTGGGATTAGGAAGAACAATTTTCTATTTATTTGGAACAATTTTAAAAAAACAAAAAAAAACATGAATTACTATTTTGATCAAATTAAATTATTCTGATTCCAAAAAATGTGGATTGTGTTTCTATTAGTTAGTAAAAAGTTCCCAAATCTTTCCTATTGTACGATATACTTTTGGGTAATAAATTAAATTAGAGATGAATATTAGTTGACTTATAGATTGACATTTGACACTTTTGGATTCTCAAAGTGACTTAAAAAAAAAACAGTGAGTTCAATTTTATTAAAAGCTGATGTTACAACCAAAATATGTGAACCATCTTCAAGACTAATATAGATTAGAGATGATAATAAAAAAATTAAAAAGTCATGAATTAAAAAAAATATGTGGATGATTCCTGATGATGAGTAATTATAATAAAAACTTAAAAATGTTAACTGCATTTAATTAAAATAATTACTGTTAATCTAAACCTGAGAGAAGCGTAGCTATGAGCATTTTGCGTATTGAGAAATAAAATTTTCCTATTATTTCATCTGGTTTGTTTACACTTTTGTGTACCTTTCGTTAACCCTTCGATATTGTTATTGTCGCTTGTATATGTTAGCCACTCTTTTACCTTCCCATCTATGCTCATTTCAGTTTTGCTCTGTTCTCGCAAACGTAAGACTGAGCATTTCTCTCACCAGTTCACTCCTAATGTGATATCTTTTTTTTTTCTCATTTGAGCATTCCCTCACCTGGACACCTCCTGCATTTCTTATTTTAAACCATGAACCGAGACAAGGAGATCTTATATCCTTTACAAAATCTGGATTCTTCAGCCCCTGATGAAAAAGCTACAATTTAAAATTTCAATTCTAGATTGAATTAAAAGTAATCATAAAGATTTTTGTCGTCACATCCAATTATATAAAAAAAATAGTACAATCATCTACCATGAGATATATGCTCATGGGACACCTTTTAGGAAACAAAAAAATATGATACTCTTGCCAGGTTAAATAATAGTAAAAGGTTAAATGTTATTTGTTTAAATTTTTTTTTTTGAGAATTTAAAATTATTATATGCATGTTAGTTATAACACCTTTGAATTTAATACTGTTTTTAAGACCTAAAAATGAGAAAATAAGTGCTACTGGGCATAAGATGAACTGTATGTACTTTGGTATTTTATAAAATACTCATACATGATTAATTTCATAAAATTAAAATGAGAATAATTATTCATATAAAAAAAAAATTGTGTTTAGCAAGAGCCTATTTTTCTCGATATTCTGTTTACCATGTAATATTTAATTATTGTAATAATATTGAATATACAATAGAACTATTAAAGTGCACCATCCTAAAGTGCAGAAAGATGCTAATCTAAATCAGATATAGTAGAGAGGTTTCTTTTAGGAACAACTTAGCATGATGATATTCTTTCAACACTTCATGTCTTAATGTTTTAAAAGCAAGATTGATCTACTTTAGTATATGAGGAGGCTGTGATGTCTTAAAAGGGAAACAAAATCTATGAATGAATAAATTCATTCAACTGGCTTAGAACATTTGAAAAAACATTATTTTTAGATTAGAATAAGGATAAAACAAAGAACTAGTAAATTTCTTCCATTGAATGCACTATATTTGTTATTACCAATCAATGGTAAATGTAAAAAAAAGTTTCAGGTACATGTTTAAGTGATAATATTTATGAATGCATGTACATAAATAGGCAGCCAGCTACCTCGCTCAGGGATTAAGTAAGGTAATACAGACAGTATCTGTACATAACTGTTGCTGAACAGTTTTCCTTACTCATCATTCTCTTTCCTACCTCTGATGAGCCATGCTCAGAAGCTCCATGAGCATCAGGAAAACTACAGCTCAAAGGCAGCAAACTGTATGAGCTTTCATAATTTTAAATGCTACCAAAAAAACAGGAAATTCAATGTAATAATGTTTGACAGGAGATAATATTAAGCTTAGTTTACATTCTCAGACCCCTGTTTTCAAAAACACCTAACATCATTGTTACAGGAAGTACACTTGAAGCCAAGTTCTAGACAATGGGAACTCTTGATTTTTATGGTGATACAAGGTTGCAAAACATTATTTATACATCCAAGGGTTCTTTCCAATATCCCCTAGGAGTTGAAAAAAAAATTTACTTATGTTTAGAATTTGTTTATGTTATCACATACTGTCTTTACTCAGCATGTATTTAATGATTATTATATATTAGAAGAAGATAGTTGACTGTATGAAGTAGATTGTAGGAACATAGTCCGGGTGGCAGTCAATAAAGGTATCAAAATAGTAAAAGAAAACTATTTATTGTTAACCAATGTTTCGTCCCACTTTGCAAGGCTTCATCAGGGGTATCTGATTTCACAACAAAGTGGAACCAAATGTTGGTTAACAATAAATAGTTTTCTTTTACTATTTTGATACCTTTATTGACTGCCACCCGGACTATCTTCCTCCAGATTATTATTTATCAATCAATTTGGTTTTTATATATAATAAGAACAAAATATTATTTATCATATTAAATGAGTTTAAGAGTGTAAAAAATTACAAAAACCAAAAGTAGCTTCTAGTTAAGTAGACCAAAAAATTTTGTTTAGGGAGAATCAAGTTAGATTCGGTTTTATCGTCTTTTGAAGCCTTTAAATACGAATTTTCATGTAAATAAAAAATTAAAAATTTGTTGGCTTAATTTTTTCTATTGATGTCCCCTTTCATAAAATAAATTCACAATTTTATCCAAACCCAACTTAATTCCAAATGTTAGAAAGCAGAATTTATGCTATTTTGACCCGTATAAATATCTTTTAGATCAAGAAAAAAAAAGAAAATGAAATTGATTGGGATATAATAACCATTAAATACATGCAGAGCAAAGGCAGTATGTGATAAAATAAAAATATCTAAAACATTTTGTCCTTGACCCCTACAGCACATTGGCAAGAACCCTTGAACAATAGTGTCTAATATTTTTCGACTTAGTATCACCAAAAAATGTTTCATTGAAATCGTTGATCCCACGAGCCTAGCCTCTCTTGTAAGAAAAAGTAATCTTTCTTTTCTTATAAAAAAGAATATATGGATCTAGGTATTCTCAAGAACAGTGAGTTTATCCCAGAATTGAATGGAATATGGTCTGGGTGCGGTAAAAAAAACTCAAATAGTAGATAATTATACTATTTTATTGAGCCAACGTTTCACCCCACATTGCAGGGCTTCGTCAGGGCTAAAAAAGATACAAACTCTATAGTTACAAAAAGGAAAAAAAAAAAAAAAAAAACAGGGAAAAAGGAGAAAAAACATGAGTGTAAAATAACAGGGGTATAAAATGTAAAAACGTAAGATGTAATAAGAAAAATTAAAGGTTGTAAATAGTAAATGAAAAGGGTAATAGTAACAGATAGATGAGAGAAGAAATATTAAAGAAAGTACAAATAAAGAGATGAAAAAAAAAAAAATACAAATCAAATGATGAGACAGAATGCATACCTGTTTTGACGGCAGTGAAAAACAAAGTGACGGTTGGTATTGGGAGGAGTGGGGATGGCAGTTATGCCACAATAACGAAAATAATTTGTAAAGTAAACATATTAATTTAAAACATAGTATCCCAGAGTTGTTAATATAGGGAGTAAAAGTATTCAGATCTAATCAATGCAATATTTCTGTGACACCCAAGGACAGCATTACACTGGTCTTGCATCACTACAGTCTGAAATGTGAAATTTTTTCAGCAACTAAGCTGTGGGACAATTATACTTTACAATATTCAATTTTACTGTCCCACTGAGTATGTAACATTTTGTAGCAATAATAAAAAAAATTCAGTATTTAGTTCTGTTTATCAATGCGCTCTTGGCACCTTCGACTTTACACATACAGTGTACAATTGAATTAAAACCTTAAAATACCCCTGGTAGAAAAAGGATGCAAAACCTCAACCTACATATTTTCCATGTACCTAGTTTCCTTTTTTGCTTATTAATGGAGGTTACGAAAAAAAAAAGAAAAAAAAATTAATTCTGTTTATGCTTTTTTTACCTAAAATACATTATTTAGGTGACAACTAAAATCTTTTTAAATTCCTCCTCAATTTTACAAGAAGAAAAGTAAGTTTAAGGTTTCTAAACTTTTTTTTATAAATAATTTTGTAGATAGGAGCTGCCTCCTTGTTGCTGGAGACCACTTAATTTTTTTTCATTATGAGTTCACAATTAGTTCTAAATTAAATTGAAGTATTCCACATGAATGAATAAGAATTTAAAGAATCATAATTTTGTAAACTAAATTTGAAAATGGAAATTCATCTAATATAAGCCAAATCCTATTTAAAATATATTTTCGTCTCTGAGCTGCATTGAAATAAGAGGACTTTTTTTAGCATTAAAGTGGATTGGGGAAATTGTGTCTCAAAAATGCCATTGGTGATTTCCAGTCCTTATTGGCAGGACATTAATTTAGTTATCATTATTTTTATTCATAACTTAAAGAATCAAATACAAATCACATGATGATAAGAGCTTTTAAAGTTACTTTGATTCTTTCCTGAATTTATTTTTTTAAAGGACCTCCATGGTACAGATTTCCTCGGTTAATGAGGGCAAATGTGTACATTTTAACTTTCTTTTTATTAAGGAGTTTGCCTTATATTTTACTTTAATATAGTTTTTATTACATTACTAATTTGATCAACAACATCACAGTAAAAAAATTTCTATTGGGTAAATATGTAATTATAGGTAATGTTTTGTCCCTCTGCTACCTACTAAAAATAAAGGACATTTGTATAACAATTTACAAAATGACAATAAAAACATTTTATAAAATAGTGATGCCATAAAAATAATTTACAGTACCTATCAAGAGGTTAAAATAAAACACAGAAACTATTTTGAAATGTAAATGCTTACATGCTTTCCAACAATTTCTAAGATGAAAGTGCTTCTTCTCTCTTGTATTTTTTTTTTTTTTATTTATTGATATTTACAACTGTATAAAAAATACAACCATTAAATTTGATCATAATGACATAATTCTCTTGTAATTTAAGAGGAAATACTAGTCTTACAAACAAGTCATCAGATTACTGTTGAGGATTGCAAAATTACCTTAATTGTACATCTAAAAAGTAGTCATAAAATGGTGATAATAAATACTACATAAAATTAGTTAAAGGCTTCAGAAACAGTTGGTACCATTTTTCAAATCAGTTACACATTTTCCCCAGTCTATTCTATAATTTTTTAACTATCTCTTGAACATGAAATGACTATTGTTATCGTAGAGTTCAAATTTACAGGTTTATAATAATGGGTACCATTTTATAGTTTAAAGGGGAAGGTAAGTTTTCATTGAGTATATGCTAGAAAAAATATTGAATTTCAGCTTGATGAAACAATATTTCTGAGAATAGGAAGCCAAGAGCCTAATGAATTATGATGTAAAAACTAGCATATCGAATATACCCTTCAATCTACTCTCAAAAACATAATACTTCCTCATCGAGTGGAAGAGAGCCCACTATATTATTTTGGTCCAGCCACAGCTGTATGCAGCCCTAGGGACTTATAGGATGGATAAAATACAGTATATACTTTACTACATATAATATATACTATAGTATATGAATAGAATGATTAAAAGTATTACGATACGTTTGAATAAAACAAAAATTCCCAAGACTTCTGAATAAATATTCGACAAAGAAGTTCACTATAATATAACTCAACACACCCTTCTTTACTCACAATATTCATTGAGAATACTATCATATTTGCAGCATATAAACACTATATACATCACTGGTTAACAGAGTAGTTCATTGCCATTGTATAATGGCATCTATGGCATGGCATTGTGTATATATACAACCACAGATCTAATTATTGAAGTGCAGAGCAATACAATACGAAGTTGGATACAGTAGAAAGGTATGTATCATAGAGATAACTTAGTGTGATACATTTTGACTTATGTATGATGCATTCTACAGTAGAAAGAGGTTGATAAAAACAAAAATATTGTACAAAAAAAAACTAAAAAAAAAAACAGGAAATTCAATGTCATAATGTTTGACCAGAGATAATATTAAGCTTAGTTAACATTCTCAGACCCCTGTTTTTGAAAACACCTAACATAATTGTTACAAGAAGTATACTTGAAGCCAAGTTCTAGACAATGGGAACTCTTGATTTTTATGGTGATACAAGGTTGCAAAACATTATATATTGTAATAATTTTAAAAATATTAAAAATTAAATAAAAAGAATCTGAATCGTTTTTAAACTTTATTCAAATATAAAAGATACTTTGGGTTCAAATTGAGAACACTAATATCAAATGGATAATAAAATTTATTCAAATTTAATAATATAAAAGACTCTTAATCTCAGGGCGTGTGGTTGCTAGACAATCAGAATACAGATACAATAATTTCTCTTAATTTAAATTAAAATCTATTTTACACATGTATCTATTATTATGCATACAAAACTATACGATCTTCCTTTGATGATTTCTGCTGTCTTCTTTGTTCTTATTCTTATTGTTCTGTCCTAGCATCAAATATGGCTTCCTTCTTGACAGAAACTGACGACGACCTCTCATCCTGCTGAGACCATCTCTCTTTGGCGCCTTAGATTCAACTCCTTTGTCAAAATGAAAACCTTCCTTGAGGTTACGTGTAAACATCAATTGTCCCCCAACAGTTAGGGATTTTTCCAAATGATTTATTTTCTGAATATTATTCATTTGCACTATTCCTTGATTTCTATTTTTTCCTTTAATTTACTGTATTTTCAATTATGATGGGAAGAGTTAAAATAGTTTTTTTATATTTGAATCTACTCAACATACCGCCATCTTGGTTTTTTGTATCACAAAGTTATTATAAACAATGAAACTTGGTTAGCTTGCTTTTTGGATAAACAAAACAAATGAATATTATAATGATACATAAAATAAAACATATTAAAAAACCTTTATACATCAAAATATATTATTTACTCAAAAAGAGCATATTACAATATACATCCAAGGGTTCTTTCCAATATGCCCTAGGAGTTGAAAAAAAAATTTACTTATGTAATTTAGAATTTGTTTATGTTATTGCATACTGTCTTTACTCACCATGTATTTAATGATTATTATATATTAGAAGAAGATAGTTGACCATATGAAGTAGATTGTAGAAAGATAGTCTAAGTGTTGGCCTATAAAGATATCAAAATAGTAGAAGAAAACTTTTTATTGTTATTCAACGTTTCGCCCACTTTGCAGTGCTTCATCAGGGCTGTCAAATTGAAACGAAGATGACCATTAAGTCATCTTTGTTTCAAGAGAGAGAGAGAGAAATACTTTATTTATTCATCTATGCTGCCTAAATACATTAGGTTGCTATCTCACACAGCATACTTATCAATCCGTAATCGGACATATTTACATTACACATACATGGTATAATCATAAAAAAAAAGATATACAATAATAGGATATAATAAACAATTTTTTTTTCACCCCTACAGTTTCCTTTTA
>NW_027107952.1:143785-164054 GCF_000696795.3 Halyomorpha halys | reverse complement strand
ACGGTAATGTGAGATCAGACCATCATTCATAGTCACAGCAGTAGATCAGTCTATCAAGAACAATATTTCAATCTATATTGATCAATATACCACCAAAACTTGAGAATGGTATTTTCAACATTTGAGAGCAGATGTTAAAAACTTTAGAAAATAAGAAACAGTTTTGATTAGAAAGAAGTTTTAAAATGACTTATCAATATTAACATATATTTTTCTTTTGTATGTCTGTCAGAAATAATTATGATAATAATAACTATTTATTGTTAACTAACGTTTCGCCCACTTTGCAGTGCTTCATCAGGGCTGTCAAATTGAAACGAAGATGACCAATAAGTCATCTTTGTTTCAATCTGATAGCCCTAACGAAGCCCTGCAAAGTGGGACGAAATGTTGGTTAACAATAAATAGTTTTCTTCTATTATTTTGATTTCTTTATTTACCGCCACCTGGACTATTTTCTGACAAAAACATAAATAAATATAAAAAAGTTACAGTGAGAAAAAATATTTAAAATGACTAATTAACATTAACAAATATTTTCTTTTTTTTAATCTATTAGAAATAATTATGCAATTACAACCTTATAATCATACTTTAAAAGGAAATATGGAGTAAGCAGAATAAGTAAAAGTCCAATTAATGTATTTTTTTAGGTTACTGATTGTATAATTAACACAAAGATACTTTATGTTTTTTACAAACAAAATTAGAGTACATTCAAGTATTAAAATTCATCAGTCTAAACCATTGAGGGATGCCACTCGAAGATGAACATAGTAGAGAGATATTCTTCATAGATACAATACAGTATGCTATACCACCAAAACTTGAGAATGGTATTTTCAATATTTGAGAGCAGATGTCAAAAACTTTAGAAAATAAGAAACAGTTTTGATGAGAAAGAAGTTTTAAAATGACTTATCAATATTAACATATATTTTTCTTTTGTATTTCTGTCAGAAATAATTATGCAATCACAAGCTTTGGTGTAGTGAAATTATCTTCCTTGTTAAATGCCCTTTATTTAATCATTCAATCATTAATTAAATCATAATGGGCATCTAAATACTATATAAAAACAAATGTAATGTATATCGCAGTGCACCTGAAAATGGAGGATAGCTCCAAAACATTGTGATTTAATTAATGTATTCTAAATAAAGAATATTTAACAAGGAAGGTAATTTTACTACACCCAACTAGATGATATAAAAATCTTCCAGTAATTGAATCAAAGATATAAATTATCATTAATTTTTGAAAATAAGTTTTCTTTAGCACTACAATAGCTGATATCACCATCGAACAAAATTTTATGAACTTAAAAATAAATTGTGTTTTGCCTTCTAGGTATAAATACTACCTTAAAAATTTTAATTTAGTAATAAATAATTAAGAATTGGGAAGCAGAGGAGACATAACTGAGAGTAAACAAATCAAAGGAATTTTAATGAAGCAAGTGTCAAAATGTTATCTATGAAAAATCCATAACTAAAAATAAAATATTGTAATTCAATGAAAATATGCTTTCATAAAAATATATTTTTGTTTAGCTTTATGTTTACTTGTCATAGTTTCATTTATTAATGACAAATGTTTTGTGTAATAATTTAACTAATACTAATCCAAACTAATTATTAGAAAATCCATTTATTATTCTGTTTTCATTAATTTGATAATCTAAAAGTAAAATTGGAAGATGGCCAATGGACCATGTGTATATAAAAGAAAAATGGTCCGGGTGCAATTGAAATAACTCAAATAATAAATATTGACTCACAATAAATAGTTTATTTTCTATTTGAGTTATTTTGACCATTTCTCGACCATCTTCCTTTTATTTAAAAAATTAAAATGTATCTTTTATTAGATACTTTATTATATATTATGTACTATATTCATATATAGGATAGACCCTAATTATTAAACTAAGTGCAGAAAGATACCAATCATAGTTGGACTTACTAGAGATGTTTTTAAAAATTAATTTTGTCTAAAAAAAAATGGTGAATTACCTGAACAAATATGAAAAATATTTGTAGCTTGACTCTAATGTTATCTAATTTTTTAATAAAATTTGGTACATTTGACTACTATTTGGTATTTTCCACTGTTGTTCCAATATAGACTATGAAAATAACAAAACAAATCATGTATTAGTAAACACAAGTTTTAATTTTTTTTTTTTTCATGTAGTTCATGGAAGTGAATTTAAAATGAAAATATATATATTTATATTTTATATTTTTCATACAAATGAAAAGTATATATATATTTTTTAAAATCATGAATTTGAGTTTGATTAGTGTATAAAGTTTTTACTATTTTAATGCTATCATAATTATCTCAATATAATTCTTATGCTAGTTAAATTACCCTTTTAAAGACTGAATTGATAGGTTCTTCATTGTTCTATCTGGATGTGTTATATAAATTTGTATATCATGTAGTAATTGTGAGCTCATTATATGAGAATCTCAGTTTTTAACATGTAACCTAGTGAAAATAAGTTCTGATTAATAGTATCATTGATTTAATTTCAATAAAGGTATATTTTTGTATTTTCTTACAGTAAGTAATATAGTTTACTAATTCTCTAAATGGGGCCAAAAATAAAGGAGCTAAGTCAAACCATCAATTATTATCAATACGTTATAGTACTCCATACAGCATAGAATATCTGAATAATTCGGTCTTTAATTATTATTTTTTAATGAACATTTAGATTTTTTACATTATCTGATATTTTTATTCAAAATAGACACTATTAATTCTGTTATGTCTACAAACATAGTCCTGAGACAAACAGGGTTGAACTGTATTGTTTTTTACAGTTAGTTTTTCAACTCAGTTAGCAGTTAGTAGACTACAAAAAATTTACTGAACAAAAGCCCAAATTTGTATTTTTGGACTTAACTCCTATTACACAGCAAAACAGAATTATAAGGTTATTAAGTAACATAAAAGGTTCAGCTGTTATGTTAAAAGAATTAACATTTAAGATACAAACCATTAAGAAAGATTGGAAATAAATTATATCAAGTTTGATACATTTTTAAATTAAATTTTCTTTACTAAACTTGTCTTCTGGAAAAAAAAGATAAATTTTTAAACCAACATTTCCACCTTGACTATTATTGGATCCATAAGAGGGAGAGAATGATTTCCCCATTAAAAATGGAAATTTGCTTGGAAGAATATTTTTAAATACTATTTTCTACATAGTAGCCGTGCACATTTTACTAATAATTAAAATTGAGGTAACTTTAAGAAATTGGAAAATTTAATTCCACTAATATTTTTTTTTTCTTGAATGTTTACATAAATTTAGTGAATATTTAGCGATATTAATTTGATTCAAACAAGTTTAGATATGATTTTTTTTTTATTAATATCATAAATTAAACCATGTAGTTTATTATTGCAGAATTTGGGTGTTTTATACATATTTAGAGTTTTTATTGTAAGATTTTACACATTTAGGGTTGTTTACTGCAGGTTTTTCAGTTTTTTGCTGCACAAAAATCCCGTTTCTAATCATGAGTAACTGGAATAAATATTTTTCATTATTTTGTCAAGTTTTAATTTTATTTCAGATTATTAGCTTAAATTGAGTATTAATTTTAAATTGCAATTGTATATTTAATATTTTACCACAATTTTATTATTGTTTTCAATATTTTTCGGCATAACAAGTCATCCTCAAGTAAAAAATCTACACCTGACCTCAATTCAATTCAAAATTATACTTAATTCATTAAATTTTAACTGAAAATGAATTTTAATTTAGAAAAAAAGCATGACTAATATCAATTGTAAGATAGATGATGGAATATAGCTTGTTAGGCCTAAACATAGAGAAAACAATAATAAAACATTGTTTAAGAATTATCAGTGAATCTTAACTTAATCTGCATACCCTAAAATGTTATAACCTAAATTTCATTAATAAATGAATAATTTTTTTATAAATATTAAATGAAATAAGTGTATTTTTTTTTACCTCTTTCATTTAATTATTTTTAAAATTTGATGAAAAAAAATGTTTTATATGGTCCAATGAAATTGTTGGAATCCTAAGGTCAAAACAGTTTTAAATTGGCTCACGCTGTATCATTTATCATTGGGTTATTAATTATTGGAATAACCTGTCAATCTCTCCTGACACAGTGAAGGACAACTAAAGTCCATAACTTTTCATACCATCCTTATCACATTCCCTCATAAATATGGATTGTAAATTTAAAATGGTTGGTTCCTTAAAGGATTAATAATACAAATATTAAAAAATATCCCCAAAAAATTATGGAGCTATGAAATCATTATGGCTTCTGCTGTATAAATATCTCAAATTCTAAGATCACCATGATAGATCTTCCTAAGAAGTACCTCAGGATCTCCTTCTGACCCTAAAAAAGCCTACTAATTTTCTAAGATAAAATTTGGTGTGCTTATTAAGAATGTCCTAAAAAAAAGTTAGTCAAATAGTCCTAATCAATCAAATTCGCAAAACTAGTTATGTATAAAAAAAAATTCAACTAAAAAAAGACAGCCTTTTTGATATAAGACAACCATTTTTATAATTAATTTAGTATAAGTGGTTAGATTGGTGGGGAGTAGGGTAGCTCTCTGCTTATAGGCCCGGGTTTGAGTTCCGCTGTGGTAATTTGAACAGATTATTCATTAGTTACATCAGCGATGAATAAACTTTTGGGTTAGGAAACACTCCTGGTACCCATGAAGGGTACTTTAAACTTTATGGGTTGGTGAAAGGCCTACATTCAAGATGGAGAAAGAGGGCAAAATCCACAGATCTCTGCCTTCTGGGAGGGTCTGATAAGAGTTGACTAAAATGACTTATTCAGCCAAAATACTTGTTAAACAAATATATGCAAATAAAATAGCTGTTTCAATCTTTAATGAACAATATTAAGTACTGTATGCTGTTTATTGTTTAAACAGAAAAAAAAAGAGTTTAAAATTGAGTCTATGTTAGCATGAATATATATGATGCTAGATATGAGAAGAAAGAAGTTGTTGCGAATAAAAATAATACATCATACATAAATTATACTCTCATTAGTAAGTAACTTTTAAATATAAATTATGTTCTAATTTATATAAAATAATTTTGTATTGCAAATATTATATTGCTTTTTTAGTTATAATGCAGGAGTGAGTTTCATTTTCGAGTAATACCTAGTCCATATATTAATATTATTGAAACCATCCTATATTTTTGAAGAAATATGAGAATGAGTTACTCCTAAAAAAAAAAAAAAATTGCCTTGACAATGTCCCAGGTAAGGGGATAAACCTGGTGGTGGCTGCCAAATGGTTTTGAAGGTATGGAATAAACCATAACATGTGGACTCCAGAAGCCCCCTATAACTGTAATTAATTTGTAAACTATTAATAGTTTATTTAATTGGTCTGTTGAATATGACCTCCTCAAGATGCGGAGGGGGTGGGGGGAGAGGACTAGAGGGAAAGAAACAATTAATTTAGTATTTAAAAGAGTAATTTATCTAGCATAATTATTATATTATATAGATGTGATAATACAAAAATAATAAGTTTATTCACTAATTAAACTCATATTCATGGATTTATATGTTTAATTTGAATAATAAAAAAATATTTTAAAAAATCTGTACTACTACAACCCATGAAGGATTAGGCGTGTAGTACTTTGTAAAGAAGTACCGTTACTAGACCAATAGTTGTGCAAAGAGGTGATTTGGTCAAAATCACACTTGACTACCAAATTTTTCCCCAATAAAGAGTACCCACTTTATGAAGCTGGGTGGACCCCTGGAGGGCTCCTGAACCCACAGGGTTGACTCACAGTTACAGTTACTGAATAAATAATTTTCTGTCATAATTAGATTTGAATCCTGGTCCTATCCTGGGATTAGTAGCACAGTGCCTTATCACTGAACCACCCTGCCCCCAATGTAAAATATGTAATTTTTTTTTAAATGTTTACTTCAATTTAACTTTGTGCAAAAAGCAAAAGGATAAAAGTGAATGCTGACACATGTTTATTTCTGTCATTTCCATAGCCTATTTTGGCGTAATAATATAAAGTATAAAATAGCAGTCAAATATTTCGAATTTAATTTAAACAAAAAAGAATAATTTTGGAGTAAAACTACCAAAAAAAAAAAATCCTTTCTGACAATTTTAACTATCATTAGTATCTATCTGTGCTTTTGGCAAGATCTAACATTAAATTTTGCATTTTATTTATTTTTATATGTTTTACAGAGGTTGCCCTCTGTCACAAATAATTAGAACACTTCTTTACAATTTTTCTAAAGATTTACTCTCAAGACTTTTATAGTCTAAATAGTGTTAAATTAAAAAAAAAATATATTTGATAAAAAAAAATCGTTACATTATTTTTTTTTTGTTAGCTCTGGTTATTATTGAAAAAAAAATTGAATTATATATATTTATTTATTATAATTGAATTATCTTTGACAATAAAGTACCAATAATAAATATTCAATTTTATTGTAGAGGAAATTAAAATTAATTTATTAAGGTTAATACTTTAAATTTATTTTTCATTGATTCATTAAAAATATTAATATTGATAAATTAAATTATATTAGTTTTATAATAAGTCTGTTTTTCATTATAGAGCTATAAACCATGATTTATGCTCCGTAGCTACCAATTTCACTCATTACATATACAATTTTTTTTTTAATATTTCAAATAAAGTAATATTGGATTGTTATTATGTTATTGTTATATTTTTCCTTACAATTTGGTCAGAGTTCCTTATGTTTATTTTCTTTTAACATCTCCATCATCAACAAAATGAATTTAATTAATAAAATAATTGGTTTAAAAGTTTTAATTTTAATACTGATTGCTAGGTTTGTTTTCAATAAATTTGTCGTCATATTTAAATATTGAATTTATAAGATGGTTCAGACATTAAGGTGCCTCTGTATGTTTGTCAAACTTAAACAAATTCGCACATGCACAAGCGTGAATTTGTCATTGTTTGGAAAACGTGTAAAAGCAACTAACTTTAAGGTTTCTTGATATAGGCAAGTTCAAGATTGTAAAATAACAAGCATTTCCCACATTTTTCCTCATAAATCTTGATTTTTCTAGTGATTATAAATAAAATGCTTAAGCCTCTCTACCCATTCATGTATATTTACTTATCTATATTATCAACATTATTGCCATTTCTGCTATAATCTTTTGTAGTGAATGGGATTTTTTTTCAAACCCTCCTGTAATGATTTGTGGGTATTTGGTAGGTACATATAGGTGGTATACATATAGCATACCTCCTATATGTACGTACCAAATACCCACAAATCATTACAGGAGGGTTTGAAAAAAAAAAAAAAAATCTGCTATCAACAATATAATATTGATAATCTTCATGATGTAAAATGCTTAGAATAATTACTTAAGTATTTAGTTTTAGAAAGAGATGTGCGTTGTAATTAAGATAATTATAGTCGGTCATATTTGAGTGTCACCTTCCATTTTTTTTCCTTCAAGGCATTGATGCCTGTTATCACCGCTTAAGAGTCTTACAGAATTAACAATTAAGTAATATTTGAATAATAGTTCTAATCATAATTTCTCAGATCTTTCCTTAATAATTCTTGACACAACCTCGGCTGTATATTGATGAAGTATTGACCTAAGCCATGAGCGAATTACCGCAACACGAAACCCTGGGTTGGCCGCTCTATCTAACTTCCCAACTTACAACCCTGCTTCCAACTTCTACAACTCCACCCCAGCCTCGCTAAGCCAGGATTACTCCTAGTCCTCCAATGTTCTGATCCCATGTTTTTCTTCGCCTGTTCAATTACTACAAAGAAATAATCGTATTAGTAAAGAAAGTTGTTTAACACGCAACTTTCACCTACCACTTTAGTTGAACTTAAAATTATTCCTTTCATTTATAATTAAGATAAAATGAAAACTAACTGTTATTATACAAACTATGAAAGATTTATTTATAATTTTAATTTCTTTAGTACTTTCATTGACTTAATGTGTTAACGATGTCTTAGATATAATGTATCCAGTTCACCCACTTGTTCAACGAATTCTTGAATACTTAATAATGCTAAACCAAATAGATAAATCAGTCTACTTCATCTGGGCTCCTGGGCATGTTGGTATTACGGGAAATGAGATGGCCGACAAAGCTGCTAGAGAAGCGCTAGTCCTGCCAGGTAGAACCACAGCAATCTTAACTGCAAAGGAACTTGCTCGCCCTTTAAAGGAATCTATTAATAAAAGATGGCAGGCAATGTGGGATGAAAGTCCACCCTGTAAGTTGAAACCTATAAAGAAAGACATGAAGTCCTGGATTACATCAACCCGAAGTAGACGCCGTGAAGAAGTTGTGATCACCCGACTCAGAATAGGACATACCCGGCTGACACACATCCATCTCATAACAGGAGAGGCACCTCCAAAATTTTCAAAATGTAATAGCAATCTGACCGTCAAACACATTTTTGAAGAATGTCGTCACTACACATCAACTCTGAACCAGTAAGGGATACCAACAAATGTCCCAATGGCGTTGAGAAACGACGAATCTGTAATTGTAAAAGTCATTAAATTCATCCATCAGACTAACTTAATAACCAGCCTTTAATTATTATAATTATCTATTTAGCTTGCCTTATTTTTAAAATTAGAACAGTCAGTTATCTGCTTTTCACCATCCTTTCCAATATCGTAACGATAATTAAACAAATTATAGTTGCCACAAATTTAATTATAATTGGTGCGGATCAGTACACCATTCCAAAGCTATGACTAAAACAACTAGGCCTTACCAAAGCCAACAACCAACGGGCGTTGATGACCAGGCTGTTAAATGCCCTTTCAAAACTAACAAACAAACAACAACGATGTCTTAAAAATTCCCGGCCGGACCCGCCCTACTAAGACCCCCGGAGAGCAAGGTCCTATATCACTTTTGTAATATTTGCAAAAAACGGGAAGAGGAGACTTGGATAGTTTAATCGAGAAATATTTAAAAAGCGCCTGAAAATGAAAAATGACATGAAGCTATGTAGTGATATATCTATTTCTGAAAATAATTTTTTTTCACTTTAAAATTACTTTGATTTTTTTTTTCTATTGTCGATGCACTGTGCACTGTGTTCATATCTAAAATAAAAACAAAACAAAAAAAAAAACACATTGTTGAGACTTTTTACAGTTTTTCGCTTGTAAAAAACTAAGTACTTTTTAGAAGATAAGCATTATGATATAATATAATATAGAATATAATACAAAATTGTCCACAAAATGCATATATTACAATAAATTTTCGACTAATATTTTATGCGACGTTGTGGAAATAAATCATTATTTCGCAGGTAAAAATTCCTTTAATGACGGACGGTGAATCGAATGAAAAATGACCCATCTCGGTCCAATTAATCTTTAAAAATAATTTGAGGGCTTTAGTAACAACAAAAAGATCTTAATAATACATACCTACCACAATCTGCTATGTAATGTAAGGCAGTTTCTGGGACCTGTCCGCATAAGCAGCAGGTTTCATCATAGACTACTCCACATATCTTAAGACATCTTAAGATGTCTTTTAAGTTTGCAGTGACCTGTTAGGACTCCTATTAATAATCGGAGTTCGTTTCTGATAAGGCCTAGCAGCCACTAAGTTTTTTTTTGCTTTCAGAACCCATTGGACGGAATAATTCGGTATGAGTTATTTTTTTTAGATATATAATTACAAACTAATAATTACATATATATATTTTTTTAAGTGGTGAGGAAGAACGTGCAATTTTCTTGCGAATCTTTTCATTTCATATATATGTAAATTTTTAGTTAAGTTATTTTAGTTTCTCTATTTTATGGTTTTTTTACTGACGCATATTATATGTAGATTACTCGATTTTGTTTTAATCTCCTACTCGGCAATTTCTGAAATACCAGATGTTAGTCTATAGGGTATCACCCAATTCGAACCAGAGTGGGAAAATGGAGTTTTTATTTCGTTGGGCAAAAAGTCAATCTGCTCAGTGTGGCATCGCCGGTAAAATTACCCCTTACCACACTAATAACGGTCTCAGGCATTACCCATTTGATTAAATTATAAGGTATTAATTTTAAAACTACATAACGTAGTAATATCTTGCAAATAGATGAATAGCTCTCTTAAAGCACCGAAATGGTATTTTTTTAAGAATTTATTTATTGATATTTACAACTGTATACATATATACACATCAAGTAAATTTGCTGTAAGTGATATTATGACATGATAAAAACATGTGGAGAATCTACCCATTGATAGAACTCCAAAAACATTTCTAAAGGAGAAGATCTCGAGGCCATCTTCTTTTCAGACGCCTAGCAGGATTATTAGGTAGTGAAAGAGAAGCCAGGTTAGAAACGAGTTGGTTTGGGTGGTTGGGAAGTTTATTATGGAAGAATTGGTATCTGGTTCTGGCTAAATCGGCAACATAGGGGGACATTGAGGTCCTGATGGATGATTTGATTTGTGACAAAGTAAGGAGCATTAAGGATTTCACGAAGGATTTTGGACTGTAAAAATGGTAATTTTAAACGTTAAATTGATTTTTAGAGTAAAATAATCATTTAATTACAAAAAAATTATTTAGTGTGTATAAACTGGTTATATTGTTTAAAAAAATAAAGTTTAAGAACGAAGAAAAAAAAAATTAATTTTTTTAAAATTCTATTGTTGTGGAATGTATTGATTCTTGAACCTGCACGCTTTCCCAGGGGAACTCCTCCATTGTTGTTACTAAGGGTGCACTTTTCCTGGTAACAGTTATTGTACGTTATTTATGATGGAAGTATTTTTTTTTTATAGAAATGTGGTAGAGCTTTTTTTTTTTCATATACAGTATAAGCTCGTTAATCTGAACTTCGGTACTCTGTATACTCTGAATATTCCAGTAATCCAAACCGACGAAAAAAATCTCCTCTTCCGAGAAAACTAAGAATGCAATAACATTTTTGTTTTCAAATAAAAGTTCACACGTACAAAGGGCATTTTTTACAACCCCATCTATCGGAAAGTTACTTTAATCACCGTGAAAATCAATAGTGAAAATTTTTACATTTTCGATATACCTCGATATCTGATACCTGTGGAAGTATTCATAATATATTTTGTTGGAATTATAAATACATAATATCTATTGTATAAATCTTTTGATTTTATAAAACTAATTTAATTATTAGTAGAAATACTTATAATACGAATTTTGTTTGTGAACTTTTTTTTTTTTAATCACGTTTTAAATAAATCCATATAAGGAATATATTTATTTTTATTTATATATTTTTTTTAATTATAAATGAACAATCTTATAGTTTTAAAAAAATAAATCATCACTGGAGATGTAAAAAAAATTTTTTTTTAATTTTTTAAAACTTAAAATTTCTAAAAAAAAATGAATTAATAAAAATAGTTATGTAAATTTATATTGTTGATATTTTTTTTCAATATTTTTCTTAATATTTTCCGTAATCCAAACACCTCCCTAGGTTTCCGATAGTTAGTTCGGATTACGAGAATTACACCGTTTTTACTTTTCAGAAAATTAAATTTTATCCACTGAAAATACAGCCATCTTAAATCTTATTTTAAGAAGACGAATCCATACGAATTTTACTCCTTAGCTTTACTTATATATTTGTATTTCTTATTAGCTATTTTATCTCAACGATCTTTCCTGATGGTTAAATTTCCTGTCTATCCAACGTCTTTTCAGTCCGCCCTCTACCAACACTTCCCACAATTTAACTAGTTTAGCTAGAATCTCTTTCGAAGCTGTAATTTCTTTCTCTCATACCAAATATTTCATTGTTATTCATATATAAGTTACATACCTATTGTACCATATATTTCATTTTTCTTTCATATTGTTCAATATGTTGATTTAAATCGTATTTCAGTTTTTAGGTCACTACTTACATATCTTATATTATACATATCTTCTAATCTATATAATAATAACCTATATATTTCCTCTTTCACTGTTATCAATCTACTACTGTCTAATTCCATGGCTTACATTCAACTATTTTGTATTATTCAATTCAATATTTTGTATAATTCCAAATTTGTTTGTATACTAGTTCAATTTTATGTTTCTCTAAATGATGGCTGTTATATCTTTTGTTCTATAGCCCTGAGGAAGACCTGAAACTCAAGTCGAAACGTCGGCATAAATATAATTTTTTGTTAATTAATGTTTTTCTTTGTTTTCCATCTTCTCCAATAGGTAGTATATTGCATTTTCCTTCTTTATCCTATTGGATCTCTCTTGGTCCACCTTTCCATTCCTGCTGGTCACTGTTCCTTGGTAAGTTTACTCGTCCACCATTTCTATTGGTTCATCTTTGCAAAGTATTTCAATGTTTTCCTGTTCCCGACCTATATGCATTATTTTGCTTTTCCTGACATTGATGGACAATGTCATCCGCAAATACCATTACCTGGGCCAGTATTGTCCTTATGTTTCATTTTCCAATAGTAGTGCGTACTGTCCTCCGTTTGCAAATTTTCATATATTTAAATGATGAACAAGAGGGGGCTCAAACTATCTCCTTGCTTTACTCCTTTCTCAATTGCAAAGGTATCGGACTCTCTTCCATTAATCCTTACTATTCCCTTGGAATCGAGGTAGGTCGACTTTATAGCTTCTATTAATCCTTGCGGAATGTTTTTTTCAGAAAGAGCATTCCACAGTTCTTGTCTAGGGATCGAATCAAAGACAGCCTTTAGATCTATAAATGCTAAGAAGACAACTCTTTTCTCGTTCCCACGATTTATCAATAATTATTCTGAGGGAAAATATATGATCCTGGGTCTGGCATTGAGGCCTGAAAGCAGCCTTTTCCTCTTCAAAGTCTTTCTCAAAGCTCTCTCAGCTTCTTTTCTAATATTGAGGTATAGAGCTTGTACACAACCTGCGATAGACAGATAGGTCTATGGTTCTCACATTAGTTAGCACTGCCTTTGCAAAAATGAGGTTAAAGGCGGAAAATGGTAGGTATTTATCAATTTCAAAATCTCTTAACTCGCGCATTTTATCTAAAAACCTATAAGTTAGAATTTACAAAACTATTATCCTTCTAACTGCTGTTTACGGATGCGAAAAATGGCCTGTTACAATAAAGGAAGAAAAGCACCTTAAGTTTTTTGAAAATAAAGTATTATAAAATCATGCCGTTTTTCAATTTCAGGCGCTTTTTAAATATTGCTCGATTTAACTATCTTGAAGTTTCCTCTTCCCGTTTTAAGCCAATATTTCAAAATTGATATAGGACTATCCATGTATTGCATTATATTATTCTGTATTATGTAACCATATAAAAAATAAAGAGGTTAGAAAAAAATGACTATCCAGACTTTTATGGTCTACGAACCTGTTGCTATGTTTCCTACCTGTTGTGTCTGGAATGGCAGGATAATTACTGAAGGAAATTATCCAAAATTATTTATATTCATTCAAATTTATTGAGTCATTAAAACTATTATTATTAGATTACTTTTCAATAATTATTTTCACGCCGTTTTCCAATTTGAAGCGCTTTTTAAATATTAGTCTATTTAACTATCCTAAACTCCCTGGGGGTCTTAGTGTGGCGAATCCGGCCGGGAAGGATTGCCTTTTCTTTTTGTGATATGATCTCCTCTTGTAAAAGTGTGACATGTCGTACATCGATCAAGGTACTTGCTGTAATAGTATGTTTGAAAAGTCAGATAAGTAATGCTACCATGGAGGGCGCATGAGGATTTCATGCTGTTTTTAAATTTCAGGCGCTTTTTAAATATTGCTCGATTTAACTATCTTAAAGTCTCCTTTTCCCATTTTAATCTAAGATTTCAAAGATGATATAGAACCGTCGCTGCCTGGGGTCTTAGCGGGGCGGGTCTTGCGGGAAAGGATTCACTTCAGCACTACCTTTTGTTTTTGGTTGTCTAGATAAAGAGACAGCCTATCAATTAACTCGCTTTCCATTAAGGTGCCCAAGTTTTGTACTATGATTTCATATTTTTTTATTATAATATTATTATTATTTTAATTATATTATTTCAAATTCTTGAGACAAGGTAATTATTTATTAAATAAAACAAAAATTCTTATCCATTATTGTCTCAACACTTTATTTTTCACCAGTCCAACGTTTCGGCCATTCTAGCCATCCTCAAGGACATCTTCAATATAATTTCTTCCTCACATTAATTTAAAGTTTCTTTTGCAGGCTATTCTGCCCAGGTCATTTTCTTTATTATAAGTTAAAAGCCTATTTTTTAAAAATTTGAAATCATTAACACTTAATTTTCCTATATAAGATTATCAACAATTATATGGTGGTGTATTAATTGTTGATAATCTTATATAGAAAAATTATTAAATATTATTAGAAAATGTTAATGATTTTAAATTTTAAAAAAATAGGCTTTTAACTTATAATAATATCTGGACATACGGAGTTGAGCTTTGGGGCTCCATTAAACCATCAAATTCCTCCAGAATCCAATCGTTACAGTCCAAAATCCTTCTTAAAATCCTTAATGCTCCTTACTTTGTCACAAATCAAGTCATCCATCAGGACCTCAACATTCCATATGTTGCCGATTTGGGCAGAAGCAGATACCGTTCCTTCCATAATAAACTTCTCAACCACCCAAATCCACTTGTTTCTAACCTGGCTTCTCCTTCATTACCTAATAATCCTCCTAGGCGTCTGAAAAGAAGATGGCCTCGTGATCTTCTTCTCTAGAAATGTTATTGTAGTTCTATCAGTGGGTAGATTCTCCACATATTTTTATCATGTCATAATATCACTTACAGCAAATTTACTTGATGTATATATGTGTATACAGTTGTAAATATCAATAAATAAATTATTAAAAAAAAACTTATAATAAAGAAAATGACCTGGGCAGAATAGCCTCCAAAAGAAATTTTAAATTAATGTGAGGAAGAAATTATATTGAAGATGTCCTTGAGGATAGCTAGTATGGCCGAAACGTTGGACTGGTGAAAAATAAAGTGTTGAGACAATAATGGATATGAATTTTTGATTTATTTAATAAATTATTATTATTTACATTATTATTTACTAGTCTGATTTTCTGATTTCATACGTAATATTCGAACTGAAAAAGATGAATATACGGAAAATTTAGAAGGCTATATTGCTTCATATGTTACACAGACTCGCTGATTTGAGGGAATTGCACACGGTAACTATAACTCAAGTTGTTTGATTATGATTTTTTTTTTTTTTGCTTAATGTTCATTATTTTCCCAGGAAGAATATAGACTGGTCAAAAAAATAATTTACAAGATTAAGTATTTTAGGCTCGTTATATTCGTTTTTAGCGTCGTCTGAAACACTCAAAGTTGGAGGATATTTTTTTTTGTTTATTCCGGTGACCATCGTTCATAATATATCGTGCCATTTGGGGCAGTTTATGGAGGCCTAAACCACCGCCAAATGTGGTGAAGTTTGGTTGAATCATGTTGAAGTTTATTCTATTTTTTTTATTTTCAAGAAGTAACCAATGCAAGGGGAAAATTTTGCGCTAAATGATATGATTTTCCGATTTCCTCGAAATCGATCTTTGTTTGCTGAAATTCTTTTTTTACTCCTAAAAAATGTTTTACTACACTTTGATTGGTCAGCCATTCTGAATTGTTTCAATATAGTACTAATATTAAAGCACAATGAGGGTTGTTATGTAAAAACTATTGATATTTTAGGAATTATATAAATGACAATAATAGAAATATTCAAATTGTCTATAAGAATAAAAAATAAATCACCTAAATCGGTGGTCTAATACTAAAACAGTATTAACGATCATACAGAGTAGTTACTATTGCGTTACTATAGTAACCTTCTTACCAGTTCATGTATAAATTAATTGATATCAAAGTTTCAAAAGTATTCAATTAAAGTATATAAATCCTCAAATATGCCGAAGCATTACATTGATTATCTGAGATATTTAAAATTTTTCCTCATTGTTATGCTACTATAAAATATTCCAATTATATATATTTTCCATACAATTCCCGACACGAGAAAAAGATATAATTAGGAAGACACGGGACTTGGCTGGAACCTTGAAGAAAAGCCGAAAGTCAATACTGCCAGGTAACTTCCAACTCCATCTCAACTTTTCATCTGAGATATGATTCTAACTCTTTTTAAATTTTATATTGGAAATATACAAAAAATAAATGCGATTTAAATCTATATAATATGATGAGTAGCTTTGAAAATAATGATATGAGATCATTTTTTTTTTTTTTTAATAATATATTTATTGATATTTACAACTGTATACATATATACACATCAAGTAAATTTGCTGTTAGTGATATTATGACATGATAAAAACATGTGGAGAATCTACCCATTGATAGAACTCCAAAAATATTTCTAAAGGAGAAGATCTCGAGGCCATCTTCTTTTCAGACGTCTAGGAGGATTATAAGTTAGTGAAAGAGAAGCCAGGTTAGAAACGAGTTGGTTTGGGTGGTTGGGAAGTTAAAAGATACTGTGGGACAAGACGAAGGTTTACGACGAAGGGTAAATGTGATTTGGTGGGATTTATTGGAATTTATTTTAATCCTCCAGTTTTGGCACTATTCTTTAAGATCATTCATACGTCCCATACAACATTTTTATGGAATGTTATTTTTTCTAAAGCTATATCTCGAAAACTGTTTAACGTAAATAACTCTATTAGGGCTCATATTTTAGCAAATTTACTCTTCTTTAAATGACGTTCCCTTAGGTTTTCTTGAGTTGTTCCTACTTTTTAAGATATAGACCTCCGAATTAAAAATTAGTTTTTTTTATCGCTTTGAAACAGCCGCCAATTTTTATGCCCCCTACCTATACTTGACAGACTCATTAATTTTGACTATTAATTATACATAGCTTTCATTAAAGTAATCAGAAATTAGGGTGAGATAACTGCCTTTTTTCTCCTTTTGGGCTCTTGTACTAATAGTTGCAAAGAGCTCTACGATTAGAGACTTTCAATAAACTGAATAATTGTTCTGGAGTGTAGGTCCGCTGGCCAAAATATTTTATACTAATGTCACTACACTTGTGATAGGTCCCCAAGCTGTGAATGGTATATTTTTTTTCTTTGCAGTTACAGACCAAGCAGATAAAAAAATCAGCAGATACTATCATGAATCCATGGTTTTATACTTAAATTGAGCGAGTCTACAACAACTAGATCTAGTCCAAAACAACTAGTTCGGAGACATTTTTCTAGATTACTTTGTTTCTCAGATTCCTTTATACTATGTCTGACTGCAGTCAATCTTTTGCGCAAATCGGCGACATTTGAAGAATCGAGATTTACTCTTTAACATTTCTCAAATTCATGCCACTTTCGGTACCAATAGACTTTCTTTTTTATCACCTCTTTTGTTAGGATATAAGGTGAGAGGAAATCCGGCATCTGCAGAACTTTTAAAATATAATTGAAATGTGTTTTCAGCGAATAAGAATAAATCGAAATATAAATATAACTAACTTTAAAAACTAATATTTTTATAATTTAAATAAAAATAAATTTTCCTGTAACGAAACAAAATTCTTTGTTTATGATTAAAATAAAAAATTCATTTTGTTCGCTTAGATTATTCTAGGCTTTTATTGTATCAAAAAGAGTATAGAAAAAACTCGACTTTGTGAGAATTAATTCCACCTAACACCTATTTTCTCTTATATGCATCTCCTCTACTAAAAGCTTCCCTACCAAGTAACAAACTACGGAATTAAAAATTTAAAACTCGAATGAATCTCTGACAGACTCAGCAAATACCATTGTCTGGATCTACATTCCATCAAAATAATATATAAACTAATGAATGTGTATTTGTAGTTGTCATTTTTATGTTATTATTTAAAATTATTCTTAAAAATATGGCACTTGCTTTTTGTTCAAAGTAAGAGTCTAGAGTTCTACGAATATTAAAGGAAGGTATTTTGACGTGGAAAAGCAAACCACTAATGTTGACAAAGTCTTAACGAGAAGTCTTGTTGCCTTCTGTGGGGCCAATTACTGTTTTCTCGCATCCACGGGCGTCCTCTCACAATACAGGCAACTTTATTTTTCCGTTTTCTATTCCAAGTAATTGCTATGGAAAATATATCAGTTCTATCGTCACAGCTGAATAACAAAGTATTCAATATCCTTTAATCGAAATTCTTAGGGACAATTATTTTTATTTATAATAATTTTATTTTAAATTATAATTTTAAAAAACATTCACATGATTTTTTTTGCTGATTTAATATATTGATTTTTTTCAGAGTGGTTTGTTTTATTATTAACACGAACTTCAATGATCCACTTTTTCTCTCAACTTTTTGAAATGAGGAAAAATATAAAATAGTTTAAATTCATCTTTGGAAGTTTTTTAACCTCAAAGATTAATAAATCAAACTTCCCAAAAAAGAAAATACTTTTTATTTTAAAAAAACTACAACGTTTCGGCCCTTAGGCCATTTTCAAGGAGACAACCTTAATCATTGATGTCATAATTCATTGCATTATTTATTGTGCAGGCTAATTGCCCATATCTTATATAAAGCACATAATTTTAATATAAAAACTATTTCACAAGTTTTTCCTTTTCTATTAAGGATTATGTAATGAGGTTAATAAAAAAGAAAAACAATTTTCGTGGAATAGCCCTGATGAATGTCTGAAATTCTGGTCAAAACGTCGGCATTAATAAAATAAATAAGTTATAACATTTTTTTTAACTGAGCGCACCCTCAACCATATTCTCCTCATCAATCATTACATCATTATGTAACTTGGTGTACCAAATATTTTATTTATAGACATCACAAACAACTCACCGATATTTTTCAGAAATTATGTAACAGCATCCCATCACTTAGGTCGAGTGGGTTTATTTCGCAGACGAATTTAAAAAAATTAAATTATTTCTTTATAATATTTAATTTTCAACTCAATAATACTCTTGAGATTTATAAAATTTGATTTGATATTCTTTAAAATAATTGCACACTTACAGAAAACACCTAAGAATGGCAGCTTCGAATATCAAAAGATACTTCGACCCTGAAACTTCGGACGAATAAATGAAACTTTTTTAATTAAGCAGTTCAATTAGGCAGGAATCGGACCAAGTCCTCGCCGGCATTCGCATATTTAAAATCACGTCCTTCAGGATTTTAGTATTTAATCAATACATCAAGATACAAGATTTATAATATATATAATTTATCTCTTTTAAATAATGAGCAGACATTTTTTTTTTAAATAACTCTCATTAGAGAAATTAAATAATTCCTTTATTCGATGAGTAGTAGATATGTTCATTTCGCATATTGGACTTATTTATTTCGATACCGAAATAGGAAAGATATTATTATTAACATTCATCACTATGCAAGGAAATTTAAATTATTATAATCAAGATTTTTTTTCTTTTACAAAGTAATAAAACTCCGAGTGTCAATAATATATTTAATTCATTCAATGATATTTACAACTGTATTTACATAAAAATATATCTAGTAAATTTGAAGATTTGATGTAAGATCATAATGACATGATACAGTTATGTAGAGAAATAACCCATTGGTAGCACTCTAATAATATGTCTACATTAGAAGGTCTAGAGCCCATCTTCTTATCAGGCGCCTGGGAGGATTTGAATGGAAGAAACAAGATTAGAAAGTAGTGGGTTTGGGTTGTTAATGAGTTTATAGTGAAAGGGTTTGATATGCAGTTCGGGCTAGATCGGTTACTTATGGAACATTGTGGATGATTTTATTTGTGACAAAGTCGGGATTTTTTTTTTAAATATTTATTTATTGCTATTTACAACTGTACATTATAATACATTTAGTAAATCTGATCTAAGTTAAATTGGAGTATTAGGGCGTATAGAGAAACTACCCATTGGTAACACACAATGCCATTTTACATTAGCTGATCTCGTGGACATCTTCTTTTCAGGCGCCTCGGAGGATTGTCAGGAATGGAAGAGGATGCAAGATTAGAACCCCTAGTTTGAGTGGTTAGAGAGCTTATAATGGAAGGAGTGATATCTGGTTCGGGCTAGATCGGTTAGATAGGGAACATTAAGATCTTTATGTATGATTTTATTTGTGACAAAGTAAGGAGCATTGAGGATTTTACGAAGGATTTTGGATTGTAAGGATTGAATAC
>NW_027107952.1:135218-143735 GCF_000696795.3 Halyomorpha halys | reverse complement strand
ATATGAGATTGGAGATTTTGGGATACAATTAATGGGTTATTATTAACAGCGAGCACACATGTGTCATCGGCATACGTGGTGAGGATAGTGTTAGGATTGGTTGGAATGTCAGCTGTATAGACGGTGTAGAGGATGGGACCAAGGATATTACCTTGAGAAACACCAGCGGACTGAGAATAGAGGGATGAATAGGAACCATTGTGGTTTACTTGGAAGGGAGTATTTTACGAAGGATTCTCGACGACTTAGGATTTTCGACGAACGGTTTGATACGAGAGGAATTCGAAGGTTCAGTGGAGTCCCATGGCTCAATTTGTTTGTCCAAATAAACCTCATCATAGTCATGTAAATCATTCTTTTGTAATGGGTTGGAAGTTTAGATCGTTTGTCTAATAAGTGATGTAATAGTCGGAATCGAATTTCCTATCTTTTCAGTCCTGTGTGAGGATTCCAAGCTAGTCGTTTGCCCAGATGTAGTCCTAGGCGTCAAAACATTACATTATAATATAAAGAAGTCTGTTCCTACAACTCATAAAGGGTCGGGGGTTCAGTACTTTGTAAAGAAGTACTGTTACGAGACCAACGGTTAGGCAAGGAGGTAATATGGTCACAATTACGCAGGATTGCCAGATTTTTCTCCAATTAACAGTATCCACTTCATGAGGCTGGGAGGACCCCGGTGGGCTCTCGAACTCACAGGATTGACCTACGGATACAGTAACATAATAAATAATTGTCTGTTACAACCGGATTCGAACCTGGTTTCTTGGAGTTAGTAGCATAATGCCTCGCCACCGAGCCCCGCCGCTTCACAGTATTACGTATTATTATAAACATTACATATTATGTTATAAATTATTGGTAAACTACAGGTAAAAATAAACTCAATGCTCAATAAAAAAGGAACAATAGCGCTAAAAAAACTTTCAAGTCCAAATGCAACAGCTCGTAGAGAAAGAAGCTTTGTATCCATGCAGGACAGAAATAAATTACCTTTAAAAATATAGGACCTTTGTTTTCACAAAGGCAAGAATACAGCTCATGGCTCACAAAGAGATATGTGAAGTTTGTGATGTTGATTCTTTAACATAAGCACGTGTCGGTTAGAAAAATGTTTGTCTTGAGATTTTTCAAAGAAAAATTATCAACGTTCTGGTTGATTTTTTGAAGTTGATGATGACCAAATAAATGCAATAATTAAACTGTGCGAGAGATCACATATGCAACTATTGAAACGCATATAAGAAGTCTTGGACTTGTTAAGTAGCTCGATATTTAGGTTCAACATGAATTAATAGGAATTCATCAAACAAAATAAATCGATATTTTTAATATGCAATTCAAACGGAATAAAATCGATCTTTTTTTTAAAAAAAAATGGATTATCTTTATCTCTTGTGAAGAAAAATGGATCGTCCACAATAAAGTTATTAATTTTTAATTTCATTCTCTTATTTTCGCTTCACCATGCACAAATTTTGTTTTTTTAATACGAACGTTTCAAACACGGTTCATTCAATAAGATCTGATCAGGACAAATAACTTTTTTCTCAAACTAAACAATTGTAAAAAGAAATATCAATGAAAAGATATAAAACGTCCTGACTCCCTGAAGAAAAATAAAGGAATTCCTTACTGTAAGTGATACATTTTTTTAATAGTTTGATACCTTTATTGACCCCCACCAGGACTATCTTCCTACCATATAATTATATTTTTATTTCCAGGCTGTATAGAAGGCCTCTAAAGGTTTACATATTGTTAAATAATTTTAAATATAAATGTAACGGTTATCGTTGAAGGTCTGTAAGAAAAGCTAAATAGTAAAAGAAGAGTTCAAAGTAAAACAACTTTAGCCAATTAGGCCAGACAGATTGTGTATCTAATTCTACAGTAAAGGCTTTCAAAGCTAACGAGTTTTTAACAAGATGTGCTTAGCTACGGCTTTGCGGGATTAATTCAATTTAAAGCCCTTTAGATCGTTTTTACAGATATTGTTCTTTTTAAGAGAAAGATACCGAATTCTAATTGTTTTTGGGTTTTATAAATTGTATTTTAACTACTGGATAATATTTTATTATAAATAAAAATAAACACTTAAAAATTAATTGTAGGAAAATAGTCGAAAAAGGTACACTAAATAACAGAAAAAAAAATTATTAATCAACGTTTTGTATCTTTTTGTAGAGCTAAATAAAACAAAATACAGACATTGTAAAACACAGTAAGACTATAAGAATACATGTAGTAATGTGTGTAAAAAAGAAACACTTTATTCAAAAAGCAACGCCGATTAACTGCATTGGGTTCCTATGCACACAGTATATTAAAAATAGACAATTCTTTATTATTTTTATATTACTTAGGCTAAGTCAGTAAATATTAAAATACATGATTTTTTTTATTTCTTTAATAATTTTCTTTGTCTATATTTTCATTTCAACCTACCATCTTCCTTACAATAATTTTAGACTACATCTGGAAAAACGAATAGCTTTGAATCCTCAGACAAGACTGAAAAGATAGGAAACTGCACGTCGATTCCGACTATTTAAAGATTTACTAGACAAAAGGTCAAAACTTCCAATTCATTTCAAAATGTAAGGCATATCTGAGCTTACGGAATTGGGTTTAGGGCTTCATTAAACCTCCGAATTCCTTTCCTATGCAATTCTTACAATCCAAAACCTTACCTAAAATCCTCAATGCTCCTCCTTGTCTCAAATAAAATCATCCAAAAAGACCTTAGTGTTCCATACGTAACCGATCCAGCCCGAACTAGATATCAATCCTTCCATTATATACTTCCTAACTATCCAAACCCACTAGTTGCTAACCTTCCTCTTCCAATCCTGACAATCCTCTGAGACCCCGAGGAAAAGAAGGTGGCCTCGAGACATCCTAATATAGAAATGTTATTAGAGTGATAATAATGAGCTTTATGAGAAGTATTTTAAGTAAATACATTAAAAAGGAATAGAATGTTTTTAAGAAGTACAATAATCGTACCTAGGTAATTACTAACTAACTAACTAAGTAATGGCACTATTGAGGACGCTCGTCTATTTTTATTTTAGTTTTTTAAAATTTATATTTGAAAATTAATTAGTTAAATTATATTAATGACAAAATTTATTTCTTTTTAAGTTTATTATTGTAAATTTAAATTAATATGAATAGGGACTATTTTCTTGCTTGAAATAAGACAGCGAATCGCAACGTTAGCAAGTTGAGAGGACTTTGTCTTGTATGCTCCCAACTTTGTTTTTACGCTGACGCATGACGTTGTAGGATTGTAGGTATGGCGTTAAAAGGATGTTACTTCTCTCGTGTTTTTGTATTGAACCCTATTTTCTACTGAAACAATCCTTGTTTCGGACCTCAGGGACATCGCCATAGGCTGCTCACGTCATACCGTCTTAGGCGTCAGTGCTCGACTGATAGTTTTGAAGAAATTAAGAACCAATTGAGAAAAACTCAAAGTATTTAAATTTAATATTTATTCCTAATTCATTAGAAGGAACATTTTAGAGTTGATGGAAAAATTAGAGAGATATATATTTTTTTAAATATACCTAAATTGACATTTATAACTGTATATGATATTACATTAAGTAAATTTGATGTAATTCTATAATGGAGTGATACAGGCGTGTAGAGAAACTACTGAAAAACTACTCATTGATAGGACTCTTAAAACGTTTTTACATTAAAAGGACTCGTGGCCATCTTCTTTTCAGGCGCCTCGGAGTATTATGGAAGAGGAAGCGAGGTTAGAAATTAGAAAGAATGATGTCTGGTTGGGGCCAGATCGGTCACATATGAAACATGAAAGGTCTTTATGTATGATTTTATTTGTGACAAAGTGACAAATTAGGGTTGAGGTTTTTACTAAGGATTTTTGATTGTAAGGATACGACAGGAATTCGAAGGTTTAGTGGAGCCCCAAAGCTCAACTCTTTATGTCCGAATTGCCTTATAACAGTTATGTAGGTCTCTCTTGTAATAGATTAAAAGTTTAAGCCGTTTGTCTAGTAAGTGTTATAACAGTCGGAATCAAGGTGCAATTTCCTGTCTTTTCAGTCTTGTGTGAGGATTCCAGGTTAATCGTTTGTCCAAATGTAGGCCTGTTCTACAGGGGTAAAAGCAACATTATTAATGTATACTGTAGGGCAGTTGGTAGTTTGGACCGAAACCGGATTGGACTTAAAATAAAATGTGTTGAGACTAAAATGGATAGAAATTAAATTATTTATTTAAAAAATATATGTATTATATATTTGGGACCTCTGGTCCTAATATACCCTATTGATAATTGTTTTGGTAAACGCCCGAAATTCCTCCAAAACTTCTTTCTGAATACATTCCCTTATTTTATTTTGACAGTAGAAAGATTACTCTGGCTGTAGGCAAAATTTCAGGCCAAGTGATTGGATATTGAGTAAGCTACAGCAGTTAAACAGCCACGTTTAGGCCGACTTTACTCGATATATCAGTTATTACAAATCCTATAAAAACAGTAGATTTTTCTCTTTTTGTCCTTCTAGAATCCAAAAAATACACACTATGGTAATTTTTTCATCCAGCAATGGTTACAACTACCATCGCAGAAATAATTATTTATATACACAGATAAACAGAGTTAGGGAAAGATAAGAAGAGCATGTGGTGAATATGGTGTTGACGACAGATTGACTATCCTAATGGCTTTTAAACAATAAATTATTTTATTTATTTGTTGATATTTACAACGGTATAAAAAAATACAACCTGTAAATTTGATCATAATGACATAATGATATGATACAGGATGTAGAGAAACTACCCAGTAGTAGAACTATACTGTGGGACAAGACGAAGGTTTACGACGAAGGGTAAATGTGATTTGGTGGGATTTATTGGAATTTATTTTAATCCTCCAGTTTTGGCACTATTCTTTAAGATCATTCATACGTCCCATACAACATTTTTATGGAATGTTATTTTTTCTAAAGCTATATCTCGAAAACTGTTTAACGTAAATAACTCTATTAGGGCTCATATTTTAGCAAATTTACTCTTCTTTAAATGACGTTCCCTTAGGTTTTCTTGAGTTGTTCCTACTTTTTAAGATATAGACCTCCGAATTAAAAATTAGTTTTTTTTATCGCTTTGAAACAGCCGCCAATTTTTATGCCCCCTACCTATACTTGACAGACTCATTAATTTTGACTATTAATTATACATAGCTTTCATTAAAGTAATCAGAAATTAGGGTGAGATAACTGCCTTTTTTCTCCTTTTGGGCTCTTGTACTAATAGTTGCAAAGAGCTCTACGATTAGAGACTTTCAATAAACTGAATAATTGTTCTGGAGTGTAGGTCCGCTGGCCAAAATATTTTATACTAATGTCACTACACTTGTGATAGGTCCCCAAGCTGTGAATGGTATATTTTTTTTCTTTGCAGTTACAGACCAAGCAGATAAAAAAATCAGCAGATACTATCATGAATCCATGGTTTTATACTTAAATTGAGCGAGTCTACAACAACTAGATCTAGTCCAAAACAACTAGTTCGGAGACATTTTTCTAGATTACTTTGTTTCTCAGATTCCTTTATACTATGTCTGACTGCAGTCAATCTTTTGCGCAAATCGGCGACATTTGAAGAATCGAGATTTACTCTTTAACATTTCTCAAATTCATGCCACTTTCGGTACCAATAGACTTTCTTTTTTATCACCTCTTTTGTTAGGATATAAGGTGAGAGGAAATCCGGCATCTGCAGAACTTTTAAAATATAATTGAAATGTGTTTTCAGCGAATAAGAATAAATCGAAATATAAATATAACTAACTTTAAAAACTAATATTTTTATAATTTAAATAAAAATAAATTTTCCTGTAACGAAACAAAATTCTTTGTTTATGATTAAAATAAAAAATTCATTTTGTTCGCTTAGATTATTCTAGGCTTTTATTGTATCAAAAAGAGTATAGAAAAAACTCGACTTTGTGAGAATTAATTCCACCTAACACCTATTTTCTCTTATATGCATCTCCTCTACTAAAAGCTTCCCTACCAAGTAACAAACTACGGAATTAAAAATTTAAAACTCGAATGAATCTCTGACAGACTCAGCAAATACCATTGTCTGGATCTACATTCCATCAAAATAATATATAAACTAATGAATGTGTATTTGTAGTTGTCATTTTTATGTTATTATTTAAAATTATTCTTAAAAATATGGCACTTGCTTTTTGTTCAAAGTAAGAGTCTAGAGTTCTACGAATATTAAAGGAAGGTATTTTGACGTGGAAAAGCAAACCACTAATGTTGACAAAGTCTTAACGAGAAGTCTTGTTGCCTTCTGTGGGGCCAATTACTGTTTTCTCGCATCCACGGGCGTCCTCTCACAATACAGGCAACTTTATTTTTCCGTTTTCTATTCCAAGTAATTGCTATGGAAAATATATCAGTTCTATCGTCACAGCTGAATAACAAAGTATTCAATATCCTTTAATCGAAATTCTTAGGGACAATTATTTTTATTTATAATAATTTTATTTTAAATTATAATTTTAAAAAACATTCACATGATTTTTTTTGCTGATTTAATATATTGATTTTTTTCAGAGTGGTTTGTTTTATTATTAACACGAACTTCAATGATCCACTTTTTCTCTCAACTTTTTGAAATGAGGAAAAATATAAAATAGTTTAAATTCATCTTTGGAAGTTTTTTAACCTCAAAGATTAATAAATCAAACTTCCCAAAAAAGAAAATACTTTTTATTTTAAAAAAACTACAACGTTTCGGCCCTTAGGCCATTTTCAAGGAGACAACCTTAATCATTGATGTCATAATTCATTGCATTATTTATTGTGCAGGCTAATTGCCCATATCTTATATAAAGCACATAATTTTAATATAAAAACTATTTCACAAGTTTTTCCTTTTCTATTAAGGATTATGTAATGAGGTTAATAAAAAAGAAAAACAATTTTCGTGGAATAGCCCTGATGAATGTCTGAAATTCTGGTCAAAACGTCGGCATTAATAAAATAAATAAGTTATAACATTTTTTTTAACTGAGCGCACCCTCAACCATATTCTCCTCATCAATCATTACATCATTATGTAACTTGGTGTACCAAATATTTTATTTATAGACATCACAAACAACTCACCGATATTTTTCAGAAATTATGTAACAGCATCCCATCACTTAGGTCGAGTGGGTTTATTTCGCAGACGAATTTAAAAAAATTAAATTATTTCTTTATAATATTTAATTTTCAACTCAATAATACTCTTGAGATTTATAAAATTTGATTTGATATTCTTTAAAATAATTGCACACTTACAGAAAACACCTAAGAATGGCAGCTTCGAATATCAAAAGATACTTCGACCCTGAAACTTCGGACGAATAAATGAAACTTTTTTAATTAAGCAGTTCAATTAGGCAGGAATCGGACCAAGTCCTCGCCGGCATTCGCATATTTAAAATCACGTCCTTCAGGATTTTAGTATTTAATCAATACATCAAGATACAAGATTTATAATATATATAATTTATCTCTTTTAAATAATGAGCAGACATTTTTTTTTTAAATAACTCTCATTAGAGAAATTAAATAATTCCTTTATTCGATGAGTAGTAGATATGTTCATTTCGCATATTGGACTTATTTATTTCGATACCGAAATAGGAAAGATATTATTATTAACATTCATCACTATGCAAGGAAATTTAAATTATTATAATCAAGATTTTTTTTCTTTTACAAAGTAATAAAACTCCGAGTGTCAATAATATATTTAATTCATTCAATGATATTTACAACTGTATTTACATAAAAATATATCTAGTAAATTTGAAGATTTGATGTAAGATCATAATGACATGATACAGTTATGTAGAGAAATAACCCATTGGTAGCACTCTAATAATATGTCTACATTAGAAGGTCTAGAGCCCATCTTCTTATCAGGCGCCTGGGAGGATTTGAATGGAAGAAACAAGATTAGAAAGTAGTGGGTTTGGGTTGTTAATGAGTTTATAGTGAAAGGGTTTGATATGCAGTTCGGGCTAGATCGGTTACTTATGGAACATTGTGGATGATTTTATTTGTGACAAAGTCGGGATTTTTTTTTTAAATATTTATTTATTGCTATTTACAACTGTACATTATAATACATTTAGTAAATCTGATCTAAGTTAAATTGGAGTATTAGGGCGTATAGAGAAACTACCCATTGGTAACACACAATGCCATTTTACATTAGCTGATCTCGTGGACATCTTCTTTTCAGGCGCCTCGGAGGATTGTCAGGAATGGAAGAGGATGCAAGATTAGAACCCCTAGTTTGAGTGGTTAGAGAGCTTATAATGGAAGGAGTGATATCTGGTTCGGGCTAGATCGGTTAGATAGGGAACATTAAGATCTTTATGTATGATTTTATTTGTGACAAAGTAAGGAGCATTGAGGATTTTACGAAGGATTTTGGATTGTAAGGATTGAATAC
>NW_027107952.1:129633-135148 GCF_000696795.3 Halyomorpha halys | reverse complement strand
GAATGGAAGAGGAAGCAAGGTTAGAAACGAGTGGGTTTGGGTGGTTAGGGAGTTTATTATGGAAGGAATAATATCGGGTTCGGGCTAGATCAGTTACATAAGGAACATTTAGGTCTATATGGATGGTTTTATTAGTAACAAAATAAGGTGCATTGAGGATTTTACGAAGGATTTTGGATTCTAAAGATTGGATACGAGAGGAATTCGAAGGTTTTGTGGAGCCCCAAAGCTCAACTCCGTATGTCCAGATGGGCCTTATTATTGTAATGTAGATCAGTCTTTTGTAATGAGTTGGAAGTTTAGACCGTTCGTCTAGTAAGTGCTGTAATAGTCGGAATCTGCGTGCAGTTTCCTGTCTTTTCAGTCTTGTGTGAGGATTCCAGGTTAGTCGTTTGTCAAGATGTAGTCCAAGATAACGAATCTGTTGTACAGGGGTAAGAGCCAGATCATTAAAGTATGCTGTAGTATACGGCAGGTTTACAACGAAGAGTAAATGTGATTTGTTGGGATTTATTTTTATCCTCCAATTTCGACACCATTCTTCGAGGATTGTGATATGGGACTGGAGAGTAATAAACAATTAAGCAGAGAACTTGTTAATAGCCATAGTTACGAGAGTGGTGTCAATCTGGCTCTGAGAACTTTATGAGATCCTAAGGAAGGTAAATTGGCACGCTCACTAAACAAAGAGCCTCTTAGTTACAAAGTCGTTCAAAATTGAATTAGGGTCTCATTAAAGGGATTGTGATGTTTAGTAATATTAATAACATATCTAAAAATTAAATATTTCAATTATTTCTAAAGATTTTGATAATCTACTATACTGGGTATTTCAATGTTAAGTTTCATAACCGAAAATAGGAATTAAGAATCTGATAAAAATTTTAAAAAATACGTATGAAGGTATGTCCATTACTGTTTAAGATATATTGCTATGTACTGTTCGGGATTTAATGTCAGGATGAACACTGAAGACAATTAACCAAAAATAAGTTAATTAATTAATTTATATTGAGTCCTGCAAAACTATTATTAAAATTGGATTTTTTTCCAAAGGCTTGTTTTGTCTTTACCAGTTTACCAATTAACAATCGTTATTTCTATAAAATATCATTAACATTAATTATACAATATAATAAAATGTGGTATTGGGTTATATAATAGTATATAAACTACATATAGGGGCTATTTATGTATTTATTTACAATTTATTGCGATCATTAAAATGATTCAGATAAATGGTTGCCTCAAAATATAATTATTACATTATTGCTTATTGTTTAATTTATACTTATAGCTGCTGATGCGGTGGTATGTAGTTCCGTAGGTGTCGTCTCGTTCATAAGGGATACCCAGGTCTCGTGGCCCTTCTTACAACTTCATCTGGTCGAAGTGCATCTTTCCCCTCTTCGTTCTTGTTTTCTCTGCTCCTCTCCTGCTTCTCAAGCCTGGTCGTTTCTCGTCTAAGTCTTTCTCTTCCCTACTCTTTTTCTTGGTCTAATTGTCCTATCCCTTTTCTCCCACTTCCCTTTTGGGGCGTTAACTTTGTTTTTGAATCTAATTCCTCATTAATGACCTTTACCCTTCGTCGTAAACCTACTGACTGCCCTACAGTTTCATTTATTGATGTCATTCTTACCCCTGTCGAACAGATCCGCTGCCTTGGACTACATTTGGACAAACGATTAACCTAGAATCCTCACACAAGACTGAAAAGACAGGAAAATGCACGTCGTTTTCGACTATTACAGTACTTACTAGACAAACGGTCTAAACTTCCAACACATTACAAAAGACTGATCTACACGACTGTAATAAGGCCAACCTGGACATATGGAGTTGAGCTTCGGGGCTCAACTAAACCTTCGAATTCATCTCGTATTCAATCCTTACAATCTAAAGCCTTCGTAAAATCTTCAATGCTTCTTACATTGTCACAAATAAAATCATACATAAGGACTTAATGTTTCCTATGTAACCGATCTAGTCCGAACTAGATATCACACCCTCTAGTTTCTATCCTTGCATCCTCTTCCATTCCTGACTATCCTCCGAGGTGCCTGAAAATAAGATGGCCACGAGACATGTTAATGTAAAATGTCATTAGAATGCTATCTGGGTAGTTTCTCTACACGCCTGTAACACTCCAATTTAACTTAGATCAGATTTACTGAATGTTATAATGTACAGTTTTAAATATCAATAAATAAATATTTAAAAAATAAAAAATTCCTCATTGGCCAAAGGTGCCAGAACGCTCTCTAAGTAAGCGTTCCCCCTCCCAGGCCCGAAAGGAGATGGGAAAGTTCAACATGTCCAGGAAGGGCCTGCACCTGCTTAATTGGATTCTGATCGTTTTTGTTGTAACACTTAAGTATTGGTAGATCTATAATAAGGGAATGTGGCAAACTAAACACAGATGTGTATATATCCATGGACGCAGTAAAAGGTTCCTCGAAAGGCTCCTACCTGAACAGGTATAGGGACAGATGGCAAAAAACCTTAGTAAACGACATATTGTTGTTGTAATAATGGCTAATGCCTGGATACATAGCAATATTTACACCTGAAGATTGAGGTTGTTATGAATTATTTATAAATTCATATGTGTTCCATATGCAGTACTGAAATGTTAACATTAAAATTGATATTAATTGTTGTTTAAGGTGATTAACATTAGTATGAAGATATGCTCGGAATCATTCGCTTACAGCAGCGTTGGCCGAACGGGAATGGCCTCATCTCCCGACAGACAAGCTTCTAATTTATAATGGGGCCTCTACATGTTGGCCAAGCCGTGGCGAACTCAGACAAGCACGAGCAAGTGGATGGGTGACTTAGCTTGGCTGGTATGAGTTGGCCTAAACTCGTTGCCGGTCCGTCGAGAGTCGGTTTTTTGGACACAGACAAAGGGGGTTCGTGAGAGCGCTCGTGTAGCATCTCCAACCCTTCTTCGTCTAGTTGCAACTGAGAGCTGTTAGAAGGTTGAAGGTATTTGTTGTTACTTTTTATAATAAGTTTTATATTTAATCTTATTTATTTATATTTAATTTAATTTTCTTTTTTTTGTAATAAAAATAATATAATCCCAGTGCAATGGCTTAAACAACTTGTAAGTCCGCCGGTTATTTGTTATTTGTACAAGCCTCCGATTCGTGGCGAGCGGCCAACATGTGGATCCGCCTTTACACTATTCTTAGGCCTATCTAGACCTACGGACTCAAAGTTGAGGAAACAGCTAAGATTTCGAACATCAAACATATCCAATTCTCTCTATCCAAAATTCTCAAAACTGTTGTCACGGCTCCACATAACGTTTCCAACAGAACACTGCACCTTAACCTTCACATCCCTTTTGTCCATGACATTATAAGAACCAAAATTTCAAAATTCTATCTAAACCTTTCTGGTCACCAAAAAATTCTATGGTTCGATTCTTATCTGGTCCTATCATCCCTATAATCCATCTTTAAGGTTAAAACGGGAGTGGCCAAGTGACCTATTACTGCTGCACTGGAAAATAGATTGGGCTCGGGGATCTTCAGGTAAATATTTTAAATATTTTACATAATTTATTTTATGTGATGAATAGAATATGGTCCGGGTGTGGTCAAAAAAACTCGGACCATATTCCATTCATCTATACACACAGTCAATCAATAATCTTCCAGTAATCTATTTTACTATATCCTAGTTTGATTATATTCATTTATTTTTCTGTTTATACACATATATAGAGCTTTTATTTATTTTTTTTCGTTTTATTTTATTTTATTAATTTACATTTTTATTTATTCAATTTATTAAATTTTGGTATGAATGTGTTCATTATTATAATGAATAATAATCACTATTACTCATTGCCCAAATTTGTGACAAAATGTAATATCAATTAATTGATAAATAATATATATAAATACTTCTTGCAATCCCCAAATACCCCCTGCAGTAATTATTTCAGATTACAGGGATTACACTTAATATACTTTGGCCGCAAAACCTTATACATTTTTTTTGTTTGATGTTATTTTTTTTAAACTATTTTATTTTATTTTTCCAATTTTAATTTTGATATGAATGGACTCATTTATGACTACTACATATTTCCCAAGATTGTAATACTTATGAATTAATTAATAATTGAAAAAAACTCTTTGAATGGTAAAGATTTAAACTATTCTATATATGTATATATAGTTGACCGTAAAAATTGATATATAGGAAGATGATCAGGGTTGCGGTCACAAGTGGGGCGAAACGTTGGAAAATAAAATAGTTGTAAACTATTTTTGTTTCACTTGTGACCGCAACCCTGACCATCTTCCTATATATTTAAACTATTCATTTATAAATCCCCAGTATTAAAATAAAAGCATTTATAAGGCCACAAATAATATAAGAAATCCGACTGCGGAAAATAAAGCGAATGTTAAGAACTTTATTTGTATCTTACACAATATCATATAATAGGACGGGATAAATTTATTAAAAAATGAGGAGGAAATACAATTAAAAAAAAAAAAAAAAACATGACCCAACATTCAATATACCCGAGAATGTTTGCTCGGAAAGCTGAGCCATTTTCTGATAGAAGGGCTAGGAGGAATCGGATCCTTCCTTTAATTAACCCTTAGTACAGTTCCTAAAATCAATTTTGACCATCTATCCAATTACTGAAAGGGATTGGCTAGACTACTTATCTCGCTAGTACCGTATTTATCCCTGTTTAGCCAACTTTATCAGGAACCTAACTTGCCCATATCAAACAACACAGTTTCTGTAAAGGTCTACCGAGGAATAAATTAAAATAAAGTTATAAAGATAAGAGAGAAAAATTGAAATTGAATATAATATAGTAAACAAAAAACAACATAATTTTCAAAATGTTGGGTTATTACAGAGTTCTACAAATAAAACGTTTTTAAAGTTTCATTTGATTATTTTAACTGATTTTGTTTTTTGATGTGCATCATATTTTCCCAAATTCGTGATATTTAATTCCAGTTTTTTTTTTTTTTTTCACAAAAATCAAGAAAATCTTTTATGGAAACTAAAAGGCGTTGAAATATATGGCACATTAAATTGAACCCTTCAAGGCAAATTTGGATTTTAGATTCAAGATAATGATTTCATAATTGTTTAAATATATTTTGAGTTGGTTACATTAACTGTTTAAGCAAGCAAATTTATACTTTATATAATACTTATTATAATATCTAATTTATTTGCCTGATCTCCTTGATTTTTTTTCCTCCACGATAGAATTATTTCTTCCTCTCTGCTTTTCTTCCAGCCAATAAACTATCCACTAAACCTTCGAATTCCTCTCCTAACTAATGCTTACAATCCAAAATCCTTCGTAAAATCTTACGAGGGGCCTGAAAAGAAGATGGCGAAGAAACCTGCTAATGTAAAAACGTTAGATTAACGAGTGCTACCAATGGGTAGTTTCTCTACAGGCCCGTATCCCTCCATTATAAACTGAAATCAAATTTACTGAATGTATATATATATA